>NC_063044.1:20564168-20829974 GCF_018812025.1 Megalobrama amblycephala
CACCAGCTACTTCCTTGTTATTGGAAAATATTAAGGGGTCACTTGATAAAGGACTTATAGTTGGTGCTATATTCCTGGATTTAAAAAAAAAAAGAAACTGTAAATCATATTTTAATGTCAACGTATAATATATCAATATATCTCTTATGGTTTGATTCATATTAAAAAAATCTATGAAAAAAGTGTTGTATGGAGGTTGAATAAATGTTAACAAGAAACATGTGAAAAAGTGTCCACTTGGCTTGATGCCTCTTGTTTAACCTTAAATACTTAAAAAGCAAAGGACTACTACAAAAGAATGAACTACAAATTATTTGGATCAGTAATAAACAAATACCGTAAAGCTTCTTTGACTGTTGGGGAAGTCTCCTGCAGCATAAGTGCATGAAGTGTGCCATTTGGGACAGGGCGTCACTTCACAGATTGAATCTTGATACAATTTTCAGAAATTAACATCTTTAATAAATTCTTCTCTGTACCTCACACAAATTTATTGTATACCAGAAAGCATTTCAGTGTCAGAGGGGCAGGAACTCAGGCACCTCCCCTCCAACCTCTGATCAAGGGAAAGATCAAAAAAAGAAACATTTCTCAGAATCCATGGGTTTCAAAGACGTCACTTCCGCTATGCCCGCCACCATATTTGTGTCCGAGATGGCAACCAACACAGCAGCGCTTCATTGTACTGATGATCATTTTTAGCTTCAGCACGAGTGCTCAAACAGCAACACAAAACATTATCTACGATTGTGGCTGTCATATTAATAACATTTTAATTGTCTACACTATTGTATTAAAATATTGTGAATTATAGTTGCTGTGTTTCGGCGTGTTACAGGAAGAACGCATCCACAACAGGAGCTATTCTGACTACGTTACTAGTTCAAGTTCATGCGTGCATGATTTTGTGCAAATAGAAGTTGTAATATTATGTTTATCTTGTATAAATATATGTGAATTACCCTAGGATGTGTTCCGTTGAGTTAATTAACCTTCTAGCAAAGCTCTTCAGTTTACAGGTGTTCATTCAGCGCGTGTAACGTTAGCTCAATCAGTAATGTTACTATCAAAATGAGATGATTTGAGGAAAAAATCTGTTATTGTTCGTGATCCTTATTATTAATCAAACCATGTGTTGATGAAAATAATACAATATAAGTGCTAGTTATTAAAAATAATGCATTCATGTTTTTGGAAAATATATGAAACAATTTTAATAATACAGTAGTAAACATTTTTAATGACTATTAATCATTCTGTTTGAGCTGCGCATGATGAAGCTGAAGATCGAAACCCGTAAACGGAACTCAACGGAACACATCCTATATAAAATAATTCAGATATTTATACAAAATAAAAATAATATAACAACTAGGCTAGTATTTGTACAAAATCACGCACAGGTGAACTTGAACTAATTATCATGTATAAGAAGACAGTCCCAATCATAGTTCTAATGTTTTGCATTACTTTTTGAGAGCTCGCGCTGAAGCTATAGATGATCATCAGTACAATAAAGCTCTGCGGTTATTTACCTCAACGAAACACATCCTTTATGAGTTTAATCAGATATTTATACTTAATAAATTTAATATTACGAGTTTTATCTGCACAAAATGATGCGAATGCACAAGTGAAGCTTGTTTAAGCTTGTTTAAGTTTGACCCAGAATCTGATCCGGATGAAGAAGTTGCAACTCAGCGGCTACAGCAGGACATCTCCGAATGGTTAGTTTAAAACATTGTGTCTGGATATGGTACTTTAGATGGTTTATGTATGCTGTTACAGTTATTATCATGTAGCTAATGCTAGCCTACATTGTTGGCTTGTCATGTTGCTCTGATTTGCTATCGTATATTATATATGAGCAATATCACACGAGTAGCCGTGCGATATGGCTGTATATCAGCACGCTGTGATTCGTCCGTAGGCACGAGGCCGCAGGCAACATGACAAGCCAACAAATTGTTTCATATATCCTCAAACTGTCAATCAAGCCTCATTAATCTGCCTCACCTCCTGAATGAAGTGCGCACGCAGTTTGGACATCTCCTCTGTGCAATGCAAAGGTAAATAAAGATCTGATGTTTGGAAAAAAAAATTGTAAAGCGTTTTCTTTACTCAAAAAACCATATGTTTATAAAGTTTAATGTTTTACGTATTTGAAGAGCGGAGAAGAGTCTGATATGTCCCGTCTAGTTGTAGCCAATATGCTATATAAGGATGTAACGTTTATTATTATCAAATTTAATATAGCACAATTCGACTTGCTCTGGAACAAATAATAGATTAATAAGACCAAAGATTGCCCGTTCTATGTACTCAAATTGAATTATGTCTCGTGTTTAACCACTATAAGAGCCAGCGGCAAATCCCCGAGGCACTGGCCGAAATTAAGCTATTGTCGGCGGTTACAGAAGCACTGAACGGCCGCTGACGCACTCGAGCTTGCATCTCCGAAAACGTCAAAACAAATTGTAAAATAGGCGCTGTTATTAAATATGAGTCACATATTTCAGGTCTAAACAACATTCTCGCCTAAAAAACTATTAAAACTACAGTTCGTGGTACAAGAAGTAGTATTTGTAAAAATTATGGTTGATTTGATCGGCCGCCATGACGGTCACTTCAAGCGGAGTGATACAAACGGTGAAAAGGTAGTAGGAGTGCTGTTATCACTGAAATATCGCATGGCTATCAGCCAATCAGATTCGAGAACCAGACAGAACTGTTGTATAAATATATATATTCCATATACAAGCAAGTATCTTGATCCATACTCCATTCCAGTCGGTGGCGGTAATGCACCAATAAGACCCAATAAACCAAAGAAGAAGAAGAAGATCCGTTGCTATGGGCCGCTGCTGCTGTTGTGATGCTCATCTTCTGAACTAAAGCTCATTCAGCATGAACTGATTGCTGCGCAGATTGACAGCTGTGATTGTGAGTCCAATCCGCCGTGTTTTATTGATCACATGATCTGTAGTCTGTCAGTTTAGAATGAAACACTCGAGCAGCGCAGCTGTAGTTCAGATCATCATCCGTGTTCAATAAGACACAGAAATCGCATCAACATCTGCTGGATTATCACACACTTCACTGAATGACACTGTGACACATGATTCAGTGTGTGAGAGCTTGTGTTAATGACAAACAGTGTGTAATAATACCGTGTGTGTAATATGACTTTACAATAATGTTTAACACTTCTACAGCATTTATTAATCTCAGTTTGTGTTATTTTTAACATTTACTAGTGCATTTTAGAGCAAAAGTTGCACCTGTTAACATTATTTCCATGAACTAACACTGAACAGTTGTATTTTGAACTTATTGAAAGTCAGAAACTATTGTGAAATCAGTGGTAAACAATCAATAATCCCCAGTGATGGACCTGCTGCTCCTGTTTCATCAATGTTGTCGTGGTTCTGCGTCTCTGAGACGGACGTGTGTGTGTTTCTCAGCAGTGTGTATGTGTGTGTGTGTGTGTGATGGCTGGGAAGGTGAAGTGGGTGACAGACATCGAGAAATCGGTGCTGATCAATAACTTTGAGAAGAGAGGATGGATCCAGGTGACGGACAGCGACGACTGGAACTTCTATTGGCAAGAGCTCGATTCATTTGATCCGTTCACACTGACACTGAAACACAGCTGAACTAGATCCTGAAACCCTGATTTGATCAGATCACTTCATGTCGTCCGCAGGATGAGCGTCCAGACCATCCGCAGCGTGTTCAGCGTGGACACCGGCTACCGGCTGACCGACGACCAGATGGTCAACCACTTCCCCAACCACTACGAGCTGACCAGGAAAGACCTGATGATCAAGAACATCAAGCGCTACCGCAAAGACCTGGAGAAGGAGGCCAGTCCCTTAGCTGAGAAGGACGAGAGCGGGAAATACCTCTACCTGGGTAAAACCAGCGGCTGCTTTCTTCCTCCCTTGCTCGTGTGTGCCGTTGCTCATAGTCTCGCTTGTAGTCTCAATATGCATATATATTAGGGCTGTCAATAGATTCATTTTTTTAATCGCACACTTATCGTGAAATTAAGAGTACACCATTTATCTTGTTTAACACGTCTATTTTGCTATCACTGCCTATATCCAGCAAAGTAAACCATCAGATTGAAGTGTGATTTCACAAAACTGTGTTTTTCAGCTTTTTTCAAGGTAAATTTAGATGTCGTTCCAAAAGGACACCAAATAACCAAACGATATTGTTACGGCCCATGTCGAGTTAACAGCTCGTTTAAAAAGAATAACTAAATGAGGACATGGACCGCACACATGCAAGAGCCACAGACACGATTGTCAATTTTCAGGACAATAAATCGCCCTCGTTTAATTATAATAAAAAGAAGAAATAAACAATTCATAAATAATGTTGCAAACAATGGTTAGACAAAATATTAGCAAAGGAATTAACAGTAAACAGGTAGGGAAAAAAACAGCCAAAGGAACAAAGAACGCCTGCCTGGCTATTCTCACCAACAGTTCTTACCTAGCTTCCGATAAAGCAAAAGGAGTGAGTCTTCCGGGCCTCTGCTTCCTTCACTATATTTACTACATTATTAAACAGTGACCTGTTTAAACAAATCCACTACCCGTTACTGTTAAAATTAAACATTAACCATATAAAGAAAACATATCGATGACAAATCAAGAAAACAAACTAAACTACAACAAAACACAGACTAAGCGCCCCATAAGAGCGGACGATGGATGTTCAAAAGGACCGCATCGAGGGGAGAACGCAGAGAGAGACACCAGCGAGAGAAGCCCAGCGAGAGAGAGAGTCCATTGACGCCATCCACGCTTTTTATGCCGGAAACCCAGTGACGTCATCGTGCTTCCACCAATCCAGAGCTCCACCTATGGGTCTTTAAAACAAACTACACAGCCACGTAACACCCTCACCCTTAAGTGAATAAATTGTAGAAAAGAAATGATCTTACCTTCTCCTTAAGTAAAGTGTGCATACAATTTATTCCATCTAAACACGGGATAAGGCGTCAGCAATAAGGTTATCCTTACCACGAATATGTCGAATTACCAACTCACGAGCCTGTAGTAACAAACTCCAGCGCATCAAACGTTGGTTATTATTCTTCATTCGATTTAAAAAGACTAAGGGATTATGATCTGTGTAAACAATCAAAGGATATGAAACAGAACCAATATAAACATCGAAATGTTGAAGTGCAAGGATAAGCGCGAGCGCCTCCTTCTCAATGGTGGAGTAATTCTGTTGATGTCTATTAAATTTGCGCGAGAAATAGCAAACAGGATGCTCAACACCAAATTGATCTCGTTGAAGGAGAACCGCTCCCGCACCGGCATCACTTGCATCAACAGCAAGTAGAAACTGGGACGAAAAATCAGGAGCAGCGAGAACAGGAAAATTAGTCAGAAGCGCTTTGATTTTTTCGAAACTCGTTTGACACGTTTCAGTCCACTTAAATGGTACTTTGGGGCTAAGAAGATCCGTTAAAGGAGAAGACACAGCAGAAAAGTTTTTACAAAAACTCCTGTAATACCCAACCATGCCAATGAATCGACGAAGTTCTCGGCGCGTCGTAGGCGCAGGAAAATTAATAATAGCCTCAACCTTAGACTCAACAGGACGAACTTCTCCGCCACCAACAATCTTTCCTAGATACGTTACCTTTGCTCGACCAAATTCGCACTTGGCTAAGTTAACCGTGAGGTTAGCAAAAGACAGACGACGGAACAAGAAATCAAGTTGTTCTAAATGTTCTGACCAAGACGCGCTGTAAACAACCAAATCATCCAGATAAGCTTCAACATTATGCATGCCATCAATGACACGATTTACTAACCGTTGGAAAGTTGCCGGTGCGTTTCGTAAACCGAAAGCCATTACGGTGTAATGTAGGAAATGGTCTGGTGTTACGAATGCACTGATCTCTTTCGCACGATCTGACAAAGGCACCTGCCAGTAACCTTTAAGCAGGTCGATTTTAGTAACGAAAGCAGCATTTCCAACGCGATCCACGCAATCTTCCATACGAGGCAATGGATAACTATCTGGTTTTGTTACAGAATTCACGCGTCTAAAATCAGTACAAAAACGAAACGTTCCGTCCGACTTTTTAACCAACAAACAAGGCGAGCTCCAAGGACTGAAGCTTGGCTCTGCGATGTTATTATCAAGCATGAAGGTCACCTCTTTTTGCAGCTGAGTTCGTTTCTCAGGACTTACCCGGTACGCGTGCTGTTTAATAGGCAAAGAATTGCCAATATCAATATCATGTTCGATCAACGTAGTACGAGAGGGAACATCAGAAAACAGATTACCGTACGTCCGAATAATGTTACTCACATCAGCGCGTTCGGTAACATTCAAATAGGAAAGAAATGAGTCAAGGTTTTGCATTATTTCAGAATTTTTCAACCTTCCTGCCACCAATTCTGAAGGAGGAAAATTAACCCCATCCTCCTCAAGTATGGATAAAGCGACAGCGTTATCAGGAACTGCAGAAGGCGATGGACAGGTCAGAGATTCAGCACCGGACATCTCCTGCTCTTTAACCCCCGGGGAATCTGCGGATGAAACAATTAACACAGCCGACTTTTGTCCAGACGAATCTGGCTGCCTCTCACAGTACGGCTTGAGCATGTTAACATGACACAGACGAGTTTTTTTCTTTCTGTCAGATGTCATAATCACATAGTCGAGCTCACTCACCTTTTCCTTCACCTGGTAAGGACCATAGTAACGAGCCTGTAAGGCTGATCCAGGTACTGGCAAAAGCACTAATACCTTGTCACCATGAGAAAAACTACGAAGTTTAGCACCACGATCAAAGCGTTTTTTCATTCGTTGTTGTGACATCTCCAAATTCTGTTTAGCCAGCTCACATGCACGGTGCAATTTAAAACGAAACTCTGAAACAAAGTCAAGGATATTCTTTGGACTCGAAACATTAGACCAATGATCTTTGATCAGTTTTAGTGGGCCGCGGACAGTATGTCCGAACACTAACTCGGCCGGACTAAAACCCAACGACTCCTGCACTACCTCCCTCACTGCAAACATAGCCATAGGCACTCCATCGTCCCAGTCTTTTTGGAACTCCAAACAAAATGCACGAAGCATAGATTTCAAAGTCTGGTGGAACCTTTCGAGTGCCCCCTGACTTTCTGGATGGTAACAACTAGAAGTGCAGTGTTGAATATGCAACTGATCCAGAGCTTGTTTAAACACACGAGACATAAAATTCGTACCTTGATCTGACTGGATGGTACGCGGAAGGCCAAACAACGAGAAGAATTTGATAAGTGACTTCACAATCACTGGTGCTGTAATTTTTCGCAGAGGAATTGCCTCTGGAAAACGCGTTGATGTACACATGATCGTTAAAAGGTACTGATTACCAGACTTCGTACGAGGTAAGGGACCGACACAGTCAATTAAAACACGCTCAAATGGTTCACCAATGATAGGAATTGGATACAACGGAGCAGGTGGAATTTTCTGATTCGGTTTTCCAATCATTTGGCACACATGACAGCTTCGGCAATAGCTTGCTACATCGCTTTTTAAGCCAGGCCAGAAAAAACAACGGAGTACACGATCGTATGTTTTATTTACTCCCAAATGACCGGCAAACGGACAATCATGTGCGAGTTTCAGAATTTCAGAACGATATGAGGAAGGAACTACTACCTGCTTAACGATTTGCCACTCATCCTCAGCAGATGCAGTAGATGGTATCCACTTCCTCATCAACACACCATCTTCAACAAAGTATCCTTGCGATACATGGTCGAGTTGTTCAACTGGAACAACAGCTTCAAAGAGGGATGACATGGTCTCGTCTTTCCTCTGTTCAACAACAAGTTGCTCGCGTGACAGAGACAATTTATCGAGCCCCATGGAGTGTTCATCTTTTTTAACGGCGATGTCTGAACCGTCAACAGAGTTTGAACACTTCACCTCACAAAAATCTGAATTAGAGAGAAACGTATCATTCAGATCAAAGTTCCACTCACCTTCTGACTTACCATGGTTCTCATCTTTCAGTCTCTGAGACATAGCGCGAGTAACAGCGCACGAAGGAAATACCTCTGGGTATTTCTGAGCCAATTCATCAGGAGTAGTACAGGGAAGAGGAACATCAGTTACCTCAGGGCTAGCAAAAACTTTTCCTCCCGCCAAGTCATTCCCTAAAATAAATGTGACATCACGAACAGGAAGACACGGTCGCACTCCAACAACAATGCGGCCAGTAACAAGAGAGGATTCAAGTTCAATTTCGTGCAAAGGCACGCTCACAAAGCCCATCTCGAACCCCTGAACCAAAACACTTGAACCAATAGAGCTCTCTTCAGACAATGGCAATATTCCTTCCAGAATAAAGCTTTGAGCAGCTCCTGTATCACGGAGTATCCTAACTGGTTTACGCGAGCTAACATTACCTGTTAGTGACACAAATCCGTCCATTGTGAACGGCACATACCCCTGATCTTCACACATGTCAGCTTGAGAAGCTAACAACTCCAGTCCTTCAAACTGTGGCGAGGACGTCATCAATAAACCCACTGGTTTAGGAACACTATTTTTCTTTTTAAGTACTGGGCACTCAGAAATAATGTGTCCACGTTTCCTACAATAGAAACAAACAGGGGAGGACAGAGACTTGACAAAACTCTCATTGACTTTGACATCAGACGGAGCGCGATCAAAATTACGCTTAGAACGCTGACTATTGCTAACAGATGGAAATTTCTGTGCAATGTTGAACACATGCTTATGTGTAAGCACATATTCATCAGCCAGAACAGCTGCAGCAGAACATTTCAGAACTTTTTGCTCATTTAAATATGTTGCGACACGGTCAGGCAGGCAGTTTTTAAATTCTTCTAATAAAATCAGTTCACGGAGCTCTTCAAAAGATTGCACTTTCATAGAAGCACACCACCGATCAAACATCGATTCCTTCTCTCTAATAAATTCAACGTAAGTCTCATCAGTTTTTCGATGGTTACGGAATTTTTGGCGATACGCCTCAGGAACCAGTTCATAAACTCTAAGAACGGCTGTTTTCACTTGATCATAATCAAGAGACTCTTCCACTGACAATGAAGAATATGCCTCCTGGGCTTTACCTACAAAAACACACTGCAGCAACATAGGCCAAAATGTTTTCGGCCACTTAAGATTAGTAGCAACACGTTCGAAAAGCGCAAAAAATTTGTCTACCTCCCGCTCTCGAAAAGGAGGGACAATGCGAATGTTACGACTCACGTCAAACTCAGAGTTATCGGTTACACCTCTTTCACGAGCTTTCAACTCCATTTCTTTGAGGCGGCACGCTTGTTCCATTTCAAGCTTTTTCAACTCAAGTTCATGTCTCTCACGCTCTCTTCGTCTCTCTCTCTCACGTTCCCATTCCTCCCTTTCTCTTAACAAACCTCTTTCGTGCTCTTTAGCTTGCAACTCCAGCTTTTTAACTTGCAGCGCAAGATCCTCTGAACTACCCTCAACTAATTCGGGATAGTCTACCAGCCTTTCCTCATCACCAAAGACGCCTTGTTTATATAACGAATCAACAAGCAAAATCTGCAGTTCGCGTTTAGATGCAGTATTGCGAAAACTTACCTTATAATAAGCAGCAATTTTCATAAGATCAGTTCTATTAATTTGAAACAGCTCCGCTTGCGTCGGATTCGCAATAAAATCTGTTAATTCAAACATGATTAGATTTTAAACGTCGAAAGGTTGAAGAGAAAAATAAAACATGCACTACACGAGCCGAAATTCACACCAAGCAACTGTGACTCAACGAAGTTACAAAGTAACAAATTCGAAACGCGTGCACAGATCAAAAGATCAAACAAAGCCACGCAAAAATCGAGATCATTCGGATCATTTAGATCATCCAGATCCTATTAATCCAGATCCCGGACGAGCCCCCAAATATGTTACGGCCCATGTCGAGTTAACAGCTCGTTTAAAAAGAATAACTAAATGAGGACATGGACCGCACACATGCAAGAGCCACAGACACGATTGTCAATTTTCAGGACAATAAATCGCCCTCGTTTAATTATAATAAAAAGAAGAAATAAACAATTCATAAATAATGTTGCAAACAATGTTAGACAAAATATTAGCAAAGGAATTAACAGTAAACAGGTAGGGAAAAAACAGCCAAAGGAACAAAGAACGCCTGCCTGGCTATTCTCACCAACAGTTCTTACCTAGCTTCCGATAAAGCAAAAGGAGTGAGTCTTCCGGGCCTCTGCTTCCTTCACTATATTTACTACATTATTAAACAGTGACCTGTTTAAACAAATCCACTACCCGTTACTGTTAAAATTAAACATTAACCATATAAAGAAAACATATCGATGACAAATCAAGAAAACAAACTAAACTACAACAAAACACAGACTAAGCGCCCCATGAGAGCGGACGATGGATGTTCAAAAAGGACCGCATCGAGGGGAGAACGCAGAGAGAGACACCAGCGAGAGAAGCCCAGCGAGAGAGAGAGTCCATTGACGCCATCCACACTTTTTATGCCGGAAACCCAGTGACGTCATCGTGCTTCCACCAATCCAGAGCTCCACCTATGGGTCTTTAAAACAAACTACACAGCCACGTAACAATATGATTTTACATACTTTATGACTGTCATAGTCGCGGATGCATCCTCATCCATCAAAATTTTAGCGAGACGCTGGTTTGCTTTATCCAGCGAGAAAATAGTTTTCATATCATCTGGCCATACAGGGGTGGGATGTTTCCATGTTTCGTTCAGACAGGAACAGCGATGCGGGAGGACTCGCGCTCTTCAGATACAATCACAGAATATGACAAGAGTTTGTGTTTTAAAGCGAAACAGACACTGGAATGAGTAATTCTCTCTCCCATGTCTGATATAATCAACATTAAAGTTCATCTAACCGCGTGATGTAAATTACATTATGACGCAATTTCACATGCTTCCATAATGTTTTTGCATTAAATATGCGTTCAATTATTTTAACACGTTAAGGATTTTGAATTAATCGCGTGCGTTTAATTATATTATATATATAGCTCAAATTGAGTAAAGACCGTTTTTTACAACTTACCAGATTGTTCGACCTCCTCACTCACTTTCTTCCCAGCAAGATCCTTTTTATTCCTGCTTCTATAAAAGTATGAAAAGTACAGGGATGATTTTGTCCTCCATTGTTGTTTCAGATTTCTGCCTCCGCTCGCTACGTCGAAATCATGTCACTACTAGAGCAAGCTTTTTTAAACTTTCAACGCGAATCACGCGTTATGTGGTTTAAACGCCCAAAATGCTCAATTCGCGCCGCAGGATGTCTATTCGCGTCTTTGCATTGACTAAACATGTAAATCACTCGTGCTTAAAGGAACACTCCACTTTTTTTGAAAATAGGCTCATTTTCCAACTCCCCTAGAGCTAAGCAGTTGAGTTTTACCGTTTTCTAAATCTCCAGGTCTGGTGGTACCACTTTTAGCATAGCTTAGCATAGTTCATTGAATCTGATTAGACCGTTAGCATCTCGCTCAAAAATGACCAAAGAGTTTTGATATTTTTCCTATTTAAAACTTGACCCTTCTGTAGTTACATTGTGTACTAAGACCAACGGAAAATGAAAAATTGTGATTTTTCCAGGCAGATATGGCTAGGAACTATACTCTCATTCCGGTGTAATAATCAAGGAGCTTTGCTGCCGTACTATGGGTGCAGCAGGCGCAATGATATCACGCAGATGCTAACGGTCTAATCAGATTCAATGGACTATGCTAAGCTATGCTAAAAGTGGTACCGCCAGACCTGGAGATTGGCTGAATGGATTTGAAAACGGTAAAACTCAACTGTTTAACTCTAGGGGAGTTGGAAAATGAGCCTATTTAAAAAAAAAAGTGGAGTGTTTCTTTAAAGCTTCATTCGTATCTGGTGTGAACGCACCATGACTCTGACCGTAGATTTTGTGCCGGTGACGTTCATGCTGCCGGCTGACTACAACCTGTTCGTGGAGGAGTTCAGGAAGAGACCGTCCAGCACGTGGATCATGAAGCCGTGCGGGAAGGCGCAGGGAAAAGGCATCTTCCTCATCAACAAGCTCTCTCAGATCAAGAAGTGGTCCCGCGACAGCCGCACGTCCACGTAAGACGCTCATCTTCAGTCAAACACAGTAAATAGCTGGATTTCAGTCTGAACTGCTGGCGTTTGACAGGTTCGTGGCAGCGAACAGTGGGAAGGAGGCGTACGTCATCTCTCTGTACATCGACAACCCTCTGCTGATCGGCGGGAAGAAGTTCGACCTGCGTCTGTATGTGCTGGTGACCAGCTACAGGCCGCTCAAGTGCTACATGTGAGTATGTGACCGCCGCACGCCACCGCATCGCTCCGTCCGCACTGACCGCTCTGTGTTTCAGGTACAAACTGGGCTTCTGCCGCTTCTGCACGGTCAAATACACGCCCAGCACCAGTGAGCTGGACAACATGTTCGTGCACCTCACCAACGTGGCCATCCAGAAACACGGCGTGAGTCGCTCGCACCCACAGCTAGAGTCTGAGCGCTGCACAACCACTGATTCAAACAAAAGATT
Source organism: Megalobrama amblycephala (assembly GCF_018812025.1). Classification (NCBI taxonomy): domain Eukaryota; kingdom Metazoa; phylum Chordata; class Actinopteri; order Cypriniformes; family Xenocyprididae; genus Megalobrama; species Megalobrama amblycephala. Next base: position 20,576,772 of record NC_063044.1, read on the forward strand.
CGTCAAGCTTCATGAAGTTTGAAATCGCTCATCACTAGATACTGGGAAATAATGTCCTTATTTTGTTCTTTTGGCGCACAAAAAGTGTTCTTGTCGCTTTATAAGGCTGGGTAAAAAATATTGCTTTCTCGATTTTAATGGATTCTCATTTTTACAAACCGATATCGATTCTTAAATCCCAAGATTTACTTCAAATCTTTTCAGCTTGGCAGTTTGACACGCGATCCGAATCACTGATTTGAAACAAAAGATTCAAAGTATCGCTTTGAAATCGGCCATCACTAGATATTGTTGAAAAGTCGCTATTTTGTTTTTCTGGCGCACAAAAAAATCGTCCAAAATATCTTAATTTGTGTTCAGAAGATGACTGAATTGTTGGTATTTTGGCCAATTGAGCATGTTGATTGACGAATATAGACTATTGATAACTGCTGATATAGAGCCATATTTCCTGACTAGGGTCGCAAAGGGGCGGAAACTTTCCACGGGAACTTAACCTGGGGAATTTTGGAAATATTTATGAGAATTTATGGGAAATAATTGGAAGTTTTGGTAAATTTTTATAGATTTGTAATATTTATATAAAATATATAATATAAAAACAAATAAAAACAATTTGTTTGGTCATAACATGAAATAACTGTTATTTATTTTTGCATTCAATTAATTCTAATTTGTAAATATGTGAAATAAATATATTTTTATTGCAGCATTTATTTATTTATTTCAGTGTCACATGATCCTTCAGAAATCATTCTAATATGCTGATTTCATACTCGGTTATTATCAATGTTGGAAACAGTTGTGCTGATGAATATTTCTTTGGAACCTGTGATACTATTTTCAGGATTCACTGATTAATAAAAAGTTAAAAAGAACAGAATTTATTCAAAATATAAATATTTTCTAACAATATAAATCTTTACTATCACTTTTTTATCAATTTCACACATCCTTGCTAAATAAAAGTTTCAATTTCTTTCAAAAAAGAAAGAAAAAAAATTACTGACCCCAAAATTTTGAACAGTAGTGTATATTGTTACAAAAGTTTTATATTTTATATAAATGCTGTTCTTAATTTTTATTCATCAAAGAATCCTGAAAAAGTATCACAGGTTATAAAAAATATTAAGCAGCACAACTGTTTCCAACATTGATAATTGAGCATCAAATCATCATATTAGAATGATTTCTGAAGGATCATGTGACACTGAAGACTGGAGTAATGATGATGAAAATGATCACAGGAATAAATGATATTTTTATGTCTATCAAAAAAGGAAAACCATTATTTTTAATGTAGTTCTGTTTCACAATATTACTGGGGGAATGCACAGTGCATGCAGGGGTGTGCATATATTCCCGTTAATTCCCATATATTTGAGCGCAGGACGACTACAATCACGTTCACGGCGGGAAGTGGACGGTCAGTAACCTGCGGCTCTATCTGGAGAGCACTCGAGGACGGGACGTCACCAACCACCTGTTTGACCAGATCCACTGGATCATGGTGCAGTCGCTCAAAGCCGTGGCTGTGAGTCCGGATCATGAGGGAGTGATTGTTCTGATGAAGCATGAACACATGTCACAATCACAATAATGTGTTCCTCTTCCCGTCTGCAGCCCGTCATGAACAACGACAAGCACTGCTTCGAGTGTTACGGCTACGACATCATCATCGACGACAGGCTCAAGCCGTGGCTGATCGAGGTCACATGACATCTCTGGGGTTTGAAAAGTCTTCTATATTTCTATCGCTCATTATTTCAGCGAGTGACCGTGTGCGTCTCTCTCAGGTGAACGCGTCTCCGTCGCTCACCTCCAGCACGGCCAACGACCGCATCCTGAAGTACAACCTGATCAACGACACGCTGAACATCGTCACGCCCAACGGAGAGATCCCCGACTGCCGCTGGAACCGCAGCCTGCCCAAAGAGGCTCTGGGACACTATCAAGTGCTGTGAGTGAGTGCAGACGCCTCCGCGTGACGTCTCGTCCCGTGAGCGGCTCCTCTATATCAGTCTCTCTCTCTCCGTCTCACAGATATGACGAGGAGCAGGCTCTGAGCGAGAGCGCCGACCTCAGGAGCCGCTCGGGGCAGTCGCTGGGGTCAAAGGGCAGCAGGTCCGGCAGCGTGCGCCCACCGTTCCCTGCCACCTGGAAGTGACGCTGTCCGCATGAGGCCTTCACTGGAGCTGTGCTCTGAAAGACATTAATGCTTTTATTTATTCATCATTATTGAATTAAAGTGACAGTACAGACATTTATAATGATACTGAAGATTTCTGTTTCAAATTAATGCTGTTCTTTTGTGCTTCTGTTCATCAAAAACTCCTGAAAATAAAATCTATCACAGTTTCCACAAAAATATGAACTGTTTTCAACATTGATAATAATCATAAATGTTTCTTGAGCATCAAATCATCATATTAGAATGATTTCTGAAGGATCATGTGACTGTAGACTGGAGTAATGATGCTGAAAATGATCACAGAATAAATTACTCTTTACTATATATTCACATAATAAACAGTTCAATGTTTGGGTCATTGACGAATAAGCTCTTTAAAAGTGTAAAAAAACATAATGGAGATATAATTCATTTTGAAGTTTTATTAAGTGTTAACAATGAGATTATGTGGTTTTTATAATCAATTAACACTGCTTTTGTCATTTTTAAGTAGATGGACAAAATTTGTCACTAAAGTTTAACCAAACATTCAGTTTTACCGAATGACGATATTTTCAAACAATGCTAACAGGCTGATAGCAAAAGGGCAATCAAATATTTATATTTAGTACAAGTTTTTAAAATATTACAACATTATCCATGTTTTATAGCGGTTGTATGAATGACCTGATGTTTCGGGACATGCGTATGAACAAGTGAAAACATGAATTTGTCGAATAGTTAAGAGAAGCCCTGTCCAAATACCCACACTTGCGGTCTATGCACTTGAGCACTTGACTACTTATATGACGTTTCTGTTGGATAATTTAAACGTATATTACATGTATATTTAAATTTATATGATTATTTAACTTATATAGGTATAATTGTTTTATTCTTAGATGGACAAAAACTGTGTAATTTTTAAACAGCAAATCCCAATGACAGTCAATTAAACAGTGAATTTAGGCAACAGCACCAAGATATGAAGTGATAAATACTGCCATGCCTGTTATTCAGCTCCATCTAGATGAACATGCTGATATGCATTACAACTTTCATCTTTCTCGGACGGCAATGAACAGTTCAATCCAGCTGATGCAAACAGGACCATGGTTGGAGGCGCACCTTGGAGGTTTGGGTGTTTGTGTTTGGCTGGCTCAGTGACTGCAGATGTCTTTGCCATGCCCAAATCAACGGTTTGCCTTCATGTCCACAAGATTACAGCTAAAATTAAAAAAATGTTGAGGGAGGGTAAAGTCATAAGGTACCCACAGAGAGATCAGCTGGACAACATTGGTCAAGGCTTTGCCCGTTTGGCACAGCATGATCCCTTCAGTAAAGCAGTTTGCTTTCAACATATTCGCATAAAACCACCAAATACACATAAGGATGATTATTTTAATTACGAACAGTTTCATTCAATCCAAATGCAGGATACAGGACGTTTCATAAATGTTTTCATTGGTTATCCTGGATCTGTTCATGACACAAGAATTTTTAAAAACAGCCCAATCTACCTAAATGCTGAATACCCACCTAAGTGGTATTTTCTTTTAGGTGATGGAGGCTACCCCTGTCTGAAACACCAATAACAGTAGTCACACCACACAGAGTTCAGAGAAGATTCAACCGGCATCACTCAAAGGCACGTTCAATCATTGAGTGTGTCTTTGGTATCATGAAAACACAGTGGAGATCAACACTGTTCAGAGCTCTGGAGGTCAAGATCTCTTTCTGCACAGATGTTGTGCTTGCTTGTGCATTTCTGCACAACATCTGTGTCACCAGAGGAGATATTCTGGAGCCAGAGGACAATCCCACTGATGCTGCTGATGATGAACCAACTCTACCAGAGGACAGAAAGGGCCTGTGAGAAAGGAGTGGAGCTCAAAATAAGTTATGGTTACTTATGCTTTTGGTTACTTCTGTCCTGTTGTTGTACTTTGTTTATCTCAAACACCAGTTATTGAACAACGATTAAACAACTGAATCTATACATTTGCTTGTCATTCCTTTGTTTGTTTGTTTTTTGTCTGATAGACTAATAATAAGCGAATGATTTGAATCAGGTATTGTGGATAAAGGAAACATCTAAAAGGTGTAGTGTCTGGGTTCTTCGAGGAACAGGATAGGGGAAACACTTTTGAAAAGTAAAACAGAAACTTATTTTCATATATGCTTTTTATTGGTCAACACAGAATTGTTCTTAGTGCAGCATGACACACTGACTGATAATAAATTAAAAAATGAAATGTCAACCAGTGGTAAGAATTTAAAGAAACAGAAAGTCTATTCACATTTTCTCAACTATTTTTGTAAAAATATTCAGTAACGTGTCTATCTGTCTTGAGGTCTGCTCTGCTCTTCTTTCCTCTTTGTCTAACTCCTCCTTTCGTTGTTTTTCTTCCTTTTCTCTGAGAAACTCAAGCACTTCATTTCTTTTCTCTCTTTTACGTGGACGTTTCCTCTTTGATTTCTCTTGTATTCCAGATGGCCCAGGCTATTATGAGAAATACAATACAAAAATTAATAACCATACAAAATCATTCTAAAGTTTATCAGATATAATGAACTGAATAGAAGTACTACATGTATATTTACAGATTTTCCTGATGCACAAGTTGTGTTTTGGATGCTGTTGTGTCCCTCTGGCCCCTTGACTAGCTTAATCATAACACTTCCTTGGTCAACCAGCTTCTGCAGCTCAGGTTTGCTGGTCAAGAGGTCATATCTGCTGAACATTACAGAAAAACAAAGTGCCACAGGTGTTTGATATGCACGGTACAATACCTTATATTTGAATTTCAGGTTCTCCAATTTCCTTTTGGCCAATTAACAAGTCACCATTCCACCATTCCAAGTCCACCAGTCCAAATCCATTTCACCTAAAATGTGTCTAAGGACAGAAGACAGCAACTGGCAAAAACTTTTTTATTAACTGTTTTATTTACATTTTTATGTTTTGCCATTAAATAAAATGCACACTGACCTGAAACCTTCAGATGCAGAATTCCGAACGCAACTTTATAAATGTTAATGTTTGTTCAGCAGTCCCTAACAGACCACACAATTTGAAACAGATTCAAAGAGCGTTAGTGACTGTAGAGGAATGGAGGGATTCATGGGGCTTTAAAATGTCTGCTTCTATGACTAAATATATGGTATTTGGTTTTAAAAGAAAGTTTCTAATCTAGGGCTGTGAATGTATGGGTCTCCACTGGAGAAGGTGAAGGTTTTTAAATGTTTAGGTATTTGGTTTGAAGAGCGCATAACTTGGGCTGTGCATGTGGATAAATTTGTGTTGAAGTGTGAAAGTTTTGAATGTTATGAGAGGTCTGGCTGGAAACTGAAATGGGAGAAATGCCCTTATGGTTAAGGGCAGGGTTACAGTACTGGGCAAAACTCAGTGGGTGTAATCATACCTTCCCAGCAAGATCTGTTACAAGAGTTTACTGGAGATGATAAATACAATATATTTGTTGTCAAAGTAAATCAGTGGGCTAAAGGAAGATGGGAATGGAACAGGGAGATATTGTAGACCATGCAGGATGGTTACCTGTGCCCTATCAGATGATGCCTGAACTGAATTACTGAGCTTGCTTTCCTTCAGGAAAAAGATAAGTGGGAGGTTACACCAGAAATAGTGGAATATCTTCATTGAATCAGTGAGACTATGATTGTTTTTACAGATGGATCTAGAGATCCAGTTAGTAGGAGAGCAGGATTTGGGGTGTATGTGGAGCAGCTAGGGTTGAAGATTGGACGGCACATTTCTAATGGAAGCTCTGTTCTCTCTACTGAATTAATTTCAATTATATGGGCTCTATGCTGGATTGAGGAAGTCAGACCTAGAGAAGTCATTATCTGCTCTGATTCTGCTGATGCTTGAGAACATTTAAGAGCAGGAAGATCTAAAGCTGATATTGTAAATGACATCTTGAATGTGATTTTTAGAATTAAGTTTGATTGCGATATCAGTTTTATCTGGGTTCCTGGGCATGACAGGGTGAGGGGAATGAACAGGTGGATAACATTGAGCTTAGGAAGAGAAGGAGATGTTCATGTGTTATTGGGAGAGTGGAAATGAGAGAAAGAATTAAAGAGGACTTAATAAAAGAATGGCAAATTGGGTGGGAAAAGGAAATTAGGGGTAGACACTACTTTTCTATATACGTGACGTTAAAAAAGATGTTTCTGTACTTTGATATCCCGCAGGAATTTAGTGAACTGTGTGGATTGAGGTTGGAGCACTGTGGGTTAAAGTACTCTTTATGTATAGCAGGAAAACATGTTTCTGGACTATGGGAATGTGGGAGTCTGGAAACAATAAGGTGTGTTTTCCTGGAATGTAGAAAATATAGGGTAGAAAGAAATATATTATTTGATAAACTAGCAGGACTTGGAGTTGAGGCTTTTTCTGTTTTATCTTTGTTTGGACACAGTAATAAGCATAAACTGATCCCTGAGGAAGTTCTTCAGTTCTTCGTGACACAGGACTGTATGTGAGAATTTAGTTCAAACTTTGACCTGTGGAGGGCAGTAATACTCTTAGCAGCGTCTACACTGCCGGAATCCTAGAAGAAGAAGAAATGTTTTTGTTTCGGTTTGTTGATACGATCTTGAAGTGTCGGTGCTGAACGATCATCAGTCAGTTTTGACGGTAAGTTCAGTTATCAGCTTTATTTAATATCGTGTCATGTTGTTATATGATGTTGTTCTTTGTGTTTATGTGATCGTGACACTCTTGTTCACTGACAACAACAAACACTGACGACCATGAATGGATGACGCCGGAAATGAAGGTACATATAACGGATCTGCGTCATTACTTCACTTTTCTAATCTTTATCCAAATTCGTGATTCGAGTTATCTGTTAATGTTAGATGAATGTCTCTTTTTAACTTCTACTTTATCAGGACATTCAGAAAACATTCAAAAGTAACGTTCCCTTAATGTTTACAGAATGATCAAATGAAATATTCCTTTAGTGTACACCTAACTAAGAAACATTGTGATCGTTCAAAGAATATTTAGAAATAATGTTTTCATAACTTAGTATCAAGACATTCTTAGAGCACATGTTGTTCACTGGGATATGTGCTGAAATCAACACACTGTAAATTACTTGTAATTAAAGCATCTGCTAAATGCATTAATGTAATATTAATGTAATGTTCCCAGTGTTTCCATATACAGGGAAGATGTCAGACTTTGAGACGAGGAAGAGATCTTCATCTCCAGATCCCAGCTGTGTGTCTCTGAAGAGCAATCAATCCATGGAGCCTCCTGCTAGATTCAGTGATGGACCAGTGACCTCTGACCCCAGGTGAGACACTGTCCTGTACTGGAGACAATAGACTGACTTATACAACAGCATTTGAATGTATTATGTTAATTACAGTGTAAAGATGCATAGGAATTATTATATCTCAGTATCTTCAGGAGGACGAAGAGATCTTCATCTCCAGATCCCAGCTGTGTGTCTCTGAAGAGCAATCAATCCATGGAGCCTCCTGCTAGATTCAGTGTTGGACCAGTGACCTCTGACCCCAGGTGAGACACTGTCCTGTATTGGAGACAATAGCTGCATCTCAATTGAAGTCACCGGGACTGCGGGACAAGTGGATTTTTTGATGTGAAAGAGAATTTTACTTGCCTGACCAGGTTGTCAATAACAACCAAAACGCAAGAATTATTCATTTAGCTTAAGTGGCGATTGATAGTGGATATAATAGGCCTATATGTAATGTGCATTGGCGGTGACATTGCGATGTTGAGGCGCATGTAACCTCTTGAGGAGAGTTCAAAACAAATGAGCTCTGCTCACACAAATAAACTCAGTAATCATGTTGCAATAAATATTTAATATGTGTTTTTTTATAGCTATTTACAACATGATAAAGTTAAGCATCACATGACCAAAAGATCTGAATTCCTGAATATCACCTCGGTTGAAATTGCCACTAATTTCATACAACAGTTCAATAAACAAGTAGTTAATATTAATCACTTGCGTCTTAGGTGCAATATTGCCTGTTTTTTGTTCTATTGTAGCAGTGAAAATCTCGCAGCTACGCTCAGCCATTTCTAATGATTCAGCGCTTTGAACGAATCGATTGAGTGAAGATTCAATGGCCCAATCGTAAACAACTACTTCATTCTTGATTCATCTTTTTAAATGAATCGTTTGAATAAATGACTCAGTGGTTCAATCATTAAGATGGTCACTTGCCGCCATCTACTGGTGGTTTAATTTCATGTCTAAAAGTATAAATTTCCAACAAACATTTCATATTTGTATATTAAAAAATATTTAAAGAATCTTATAACATTATTGAATGCAGTTGTACTTTTTCAGTGTAAATGATTTAATTTGGTAACAGCCCTATAGTGTCTATTTTAATTTATCAAATGTAAGAATTTGAAATAAAAGATTAAACATTAATGTAATTAGATTGTGGGGGAATGCCCTTAATAAAATGCCCCCAGGGTAAATAACATAAATATGCAGATTTAAATATGTCACTGCTGATTAAACACTGATGAGAGTGTTGCTTGTTTCAGAATAAATTATATTTACAACATACAAAAAATCCTTTTTTTTCCAAGGCAAGCTACCTTTTTACTCTGACAATTAAATTACTATTTTACTTGTCAAAAGAACAAGTATAAAACAAGGCTTAATGTCGAACTCTCTCCTTTAATGGTAACATCACTATTATATTTGATACTGACACAAAGCACAGGCCTACAGAAAGATTTTATTGTCATCAGATGTAGATTTGCACACTACCAGCATCTATAGAATGATTTTGATCAGCATTTTAGTGTTCATTGCAACTTGTTATATTTTAGTTTGTCAATTGATATGATTTTGTAGTCTTTGCATACACACGCACCCCTGAAACCACAGAGCCCCCCCACATAAAAAATCCCAATTTAACCCCTGGCTGTGACTGTGTGTAACGTTTGTAGTCTTGCATCCCCGAAACCATCACAAACCCCGAATAGATGACACACAAGAATCTGAGAAACAATAAAGTGTATTTTATGGACAAAGAAATACACTGCAGACATAAACCATAAACCGCAGCAATATCACCCATTTTCTGCTGAACTATGGTAAGCGCAGAAGGACAAAATAAAGACTGTCTGCAATTTTTTATCCACTAGGGGGCACCAAAACGCCATTTGATCGAACTTTCCCTCTAAATTCATGTAATTAAACAAAATGAATATTATTAAAATTAACATTCTTTTTAACTCCGTTACATGTGCTGCAGTTTTTAACTGTAGTGTCTATTTTCTAACTAAACAAAATAATTATTACTATAAAAATCAAAACAACGTTGGGGGCGGAGCCGCGGTCACTGTGGGCAAGTGAAGTGTTGAAGTGATGTAAGCGGTGTTGCTGCTGAACACCGTCGATCTCAGCAAGCCTAATATGTGTAAGTTAAGTACTATCACACAAGTAGACTCCTGTTTCTCCGAGTATTGACATGATTGCAAATGTGTTACTTACTGATCTAATTGAAGTCCAATAAACAAGCTGATATTAAGAGACAAAATTTTAGCCACAATACTGTCTGTTTTTGCTCAATTTCATGAAAACAAAGCCACACCTGAACTGTTGCGTGTCTCCAAGCAATGGTGATTCCTGAATTAATCTGCGTTTTGAACGTCTGAATGAATGACTCGCACATTAAGATTTACCGCTACCTACTGGCTGTTTTATTTTCATATTTACATTTATCTTTATATAGCTTTTACTTAAAATATCAAACTTTTAAAGATTCATTTTTTATATACAAAACATTCAAAACATTATATTTAAAAACATTTGTACATTATTTACCAATGAGCTTCATGAAGCAGTCTATGTAAATGTCTAAATAACACCGCTTCAGATGGAGCTTCTGTGCCTCTTCTGCAGTGCACTTCACAGTTTCATCAGTAAAGTGCTCGTAGCAAGTTTTTTTTTCTTAATACACAAATAGACGGAGAAAGAGAATAGAAACCAAAAAAAGAAAGTAAGATAAATAAAAAAGTAAGTGCTACTATCAAGTGCTTCTATCAAGTGTTGACGAAAAAAGATGTCTTTAGCAGTTTTTGAAAATTCTTTTGAAAAGTTTTTTGAAGACTCAGCTGCTCAGATAAAGCATGGTAGGTCATTCATATAATTGTTTAATTTTTGTAAATTTACAACAGGGTATCCGCAGGGCATTAAAAAGCATTAAAAGTCGGCTTCCGGTCTGGCGGGCGTACGAATGGCAGCATAGATAAACGAGCTCCCGACTACAAAGTTGATTAACCCTACATACCTAACTCGAAATTGGGAAAAACTGAATTCAATGAGAACAGGGTATTGTTAGGCATAAAAGATGCCCAAAAAACAAAAGAAAGGTACGTTGAATAATACTGATCGACCTGTGGAAGATGAAGACATATCGTCGCAAGCTAGTAGCAACATGGAGGACGACGTGCAACAGGATGCTAAAGAGAAAGACTATAATGCCAAGTGCAACCAAATACTGAAGGAACTACGCGATTTTAGAAAAGATAATAAAGAACAACTTCATGCGGTGAGAGAAGATTTGAACAGTATTGCTAAAAGAATGGACAAGGCAGAGGAACAGATCGACTCGGTGGAGACCCGATTGCAAACATCGGAGGAACTGCTAATGGAGTTAGCAAAACGTTAAGCTGAAGTTGACTTCAAGTTGATGGATTTAGAGGGGCGCTCACGGCGTGACAATGTCAGAATATACGGGGTGATCGAGGGCGCCGAGGACAACACCCCATCGATAATTAGCTTTGTGGAGACTTTACTCGAGAAAGGCCTGGCTCTCCCCTCGCCAACAGCGCTGGGAATTGAAAGGGCGCATCACGTACTGGCCGCTAAGCCCCGATGGAGCTCCGCCTAGATCATTCGTGGTCAAGTTTGCAAGTTACCGTTCAAAGGAGGATATAATTAAATGAGCATGGCAAGTGAAAGGGTTTGAATTCCAAGGAAAAAGGGTTCACTTAGACAACGATTATGCCCCAGAGGTACAGAGGAAACGAAGAGAATACGCAGCAGCAAAGGCGGCGTTACGAGAGAATAACATCCGATTCCAGACGCCCTTCCCGGCCAAGTTGAGAGTACACTACAGCGGCGGGACAATGACTTACAACTCGGCACAGGAGGCAACGGAGGATATGGTGAAGAGGGGGTTGCAGGTGAATTTAATTAAAAATCCCATCTCCATCCTGGAAAGAGTAAAACAGCAGACTTGGCGAACAAGCAGCAAAAAGTGGAGAAAAGACGCTATGCAGAAGCGAGGCTTTAAAGAGAGACTTCAGGCATTCCGACACAGGGACAACTCTGTAAGAGCGGCTTTTGCCATATTGATGACGTTCGTATAAGAGGTATACTTGCACTAAATTTACGATACATACGTCCTGGTTATGGTACTCTGATTCAAAGTTCAAAAAAAAAAAAAAAAACATGGGCAGTTATTGCATCGGTAGTCGGGGGAAATATTTGCACCAGACAATATTGATCCCACAGACTTTCGTTATTGCCGACAGGCAGAAGAGGACGACCATCCACAAGGAGACGGAGCGTTCTATCCCCTACCCATGGCCAATAGTAGGGCCTATTACCTGGAAGCCACTGTGTTCTATTTTTGTTCTTTTTATATATTTTGTTAGTTAACAGTTCAGTTGTTGTTCTTACGGGTGTGCGGCTTGTGATGTTAAGTATACAGGAGGATATTATACACAAGAGAATCTATGCAGAGTATTAAACCGATTAAAGCTATGACTTTTAATGTAAATGGCTTGGTCAACCCCATTAAAAGAAGCAAAATCATGACTAAATTGAAAAAAGAGGAAATAGAAGTAGCTCTACTTCAAGAAACCCACTTGTCACAATCTGAACATGATAAACTTAAGAAATGGAGATTTAAGAAATTCTCATCTTCATGCTCTCAATGTTCTAAAAGAGGGGTGGTAACATTAATATCTAATAAGCTACATTTTGAGTGTATACAAGAAATAAGAGATCGAGAGGGTAGATTTCTTTTGATGAAAGGATTTCTACAGGGAACCATGGTTACAGTTATTAATGTGTATGCCCCACCCGTTTCGGAGTGGAAATTTTACAAACACATATTTGAATTGATTACGGTGGAGGCAGAAGGCACTTTGATCCTGGGGGGAGATTTGAACATTAGACTTAATCCCTCCTTAGATTCATCTAATCCTCGCATATTTAGGCAAAATAGAACAACAAAAAAAGTTAATGATGAAAGAATTGGGGCTTCAGGATGTTTGGAGAGAAGTGAATCCGTCAAAAAGGGACTTTACTTTTTTCTCTCACCCACATTCTTGTTATTCCAGACTTGATTATTTTTTTATGTTTCAGAAAGATTTTCATAGAGTGTTAAATTGTAAAATAGGAGTAATGGACTTGTCGGATCATACCCCAGTATATTTGGAAACAATTCTAAGTGAAGAAAAAAGAGACACCTCTTGGAGGCTGAATACAAGTATTTTACATCCTATGAGGGAACAAATTAGAGAGGATATAAAAAATTATATGGATGAAAATGATAATGGGGAAGTTTCTCCTATAATTCTGTGGGATGCGCTAAAATCGGTTTTAAGGGGGAAGATTATTGGATATAGTGCTAATTTGAAAAAGAAAAGGAATGAACATTTAAAGAGACTACAGGCTCAGTTGAAGGTGCTGGAAGATAGACACAAAATTACTTTGAATACAAACTTGAAAATAGAAATGAATAAAAAAAAGAATGAAATTAATCAAATTCTGTCAAGTGAAATAAAGAAAAAAATTACATTTTTAAGGCAGAGTTACTACGAAGCTGGAGGCAAAGCATCCAGACTATTGGCTTATAAATTAAAGAAACAAGAATTAGAAAATACCATTCACAAAATAAGAGACCCCCAAACAAATAATATAGTTTGTAAATTGGACACTATCCAACAGGCCTTTTTGTTATTTTACAGCCAATTGTACGCTCAACCCAAAGTGGATGAAAAATGTATGTCAGATTTTCTCGATAAAACAATTTTGCCCAAAGTAAGTGAAGACCAGAACAAATTTTTGACCTCAGAAATAACAGAATTGGAATTTCGAACTCTAAATCTAATAAAGCACCAGGGCCAGACGGCTTCCCCTCGGAATGGTATAAGGAGATGAAAGATCTCTTGATTCCTATTTTGAAAACCTCTTTTAATTATGTCTTGACAACTGGAATAATACCTCCCTCATGGAATGAAGCATCTATTTCCGTGTTAGCTAAAGATGGAAGGGATAGTTTGGAGTGTGGAAGCTATCGCCCTATTAGTGTGCTTAATCAAGATTATAAAATATTTACACATATTATTTCTTAAAGACTTGAAAATATTCTCCCTCAGATGGTAAGCTTAGATCAAACCGGTTTTATTAAACAGCGACAGACACAGGATAATATTCGTCGAACATTGCATATAATTGATCATGTAGTTAAAAATCAAAGTAAGATGTTATTGATAAGCCTCGATGCATGGCATTTGATCGGGTTAATTGGACATTCTTGTACAAAGTATTAGAAAAATTCGGATTCCACCAATCATTCATAGAAATAATTCAAGCCCTATATAAATCTCCAAAAGCGAGAATTCAAGTCAATGGAGCTCTCTCAAAACCATTTAAATTAGAAAGAGGAGCGAGGCAGGGGTGTTCAATAAGTCCGTTATGCTTTGCTATTTTTATTGAGGCTTTAAGCCAAGGAGTTATTCAGAACAGTAATATCACAGGAGTAAAGATGTTTGGTCAAGAACATAAAATCTCGCTCTTCGCAGATGACGTTTTAATTTACCTGACAAATCCAGATTCCTCTTTACTTAACCTTTTATCTTATTTGGATTAATTTAGCGCTGTTTCTGGATACAAAATCAATATTCCTAAAACTCAGATACTTTGTTTTAATTACAAGCCCAGTCAGATAGTATCCTCTAAATTTCAGTTAAATTGGGACTTGGATAAAATATCTAGGGGTGAATATACCAAAAGATTTATCAAAACTTTATGATGTAAACCTGAAGCCCCTATGCCAGAAAATAAATAAGGATATTAGGAGATGGGATTTACTTCCAATTTTGAACTTTGAATCACACATTGATATGGTTAAAATGAATATTTTGCCAAGGCTGCTATATTTGTTTCAAACACTTCCAATCACTATTACCGATAAACAGTTCAAAGACTGGGACAAATTAATCTCAAAATTTGTTTGGCAGGGTAAACAGTCCAGGTTAAAACTTCAAACCCTTCAATTAGCAAAGGATAAGGGGGGTCTGTCTCTGCCCTGTTTTAAAGACTATTACACATCAGCCCGGTTGAGGATCCTGATATGTTGGTGCAACATAGATTACCATGCTAGATGGAAAGAAATAGAATTAAACATGTCTAGTGATCGTCCAATTCAATCTATACTTGGAGACAAAAAATTAATTAAGGAGCAGATCGAAAGAGTCAATCAGTGGATTTCTTTACCCTTAAAACTTTGGTTAAGATTTATAAATAAAAACAACTGGCAAGAAGAGATTAAAGTATTGAGATGGGTGGCTCATGATCCTGATTTTTTACCCCAATAAATTAGATGGAACATATAAAGGCTGGCCTGGGCTAGGCATAACATCCTATAGTTTATTTTTCAGTAGAGGGTCTATAAGAGACTTTCAGTTAATCAAGAGACAATATCAGCTAGATAACAATGACTTTTTTAGATTTTTGCAAGCCCGTTATCACATACAAGGTTTCAAGACAAGAGAGAAAAATGTCTTTAGCCCTATTCGGACGGGACTAGTTTTCCAAATGACGTTTGAGTAACAATTCTTATCAACCTACGTCTGTGATTTTATGTACGGATTCGGACGGGACTAACATCTCCGTGTTTATTACCGATGTAGGAGTGTCTGTGTTTTAGTTTTAGTTTTTTAGTTTGTTTTTGTTTTTTTTGTGTTTTTTAGTTTAAAAAACTAAACATACATTTATCATCATGATTTAATAGAACTGGGTTCTTATAATAAACCCACTGGAATAAAAAGTTTTAACTTATATAATTTACACGTTATGTAATTAAGTGCAGAAATGAAAGTAATCTTACCTGAAACTGATATTACAGTAGCCAGTCTTAACAGTTTACGTGATTTGGCTCTTCTTGTTGATTTATTTTTTTTTATTTATTCGCAGTGTACCAAACACATCTACATCCATTATCAGTGCGCAAAAAGCAGAAACTTGAATACTGGTGCGATAGCGAGAGATTGTGAGATTCACGTTGACCAAAACACACAAGAAAAAGCGTTTTGGAAAAACATTTTCGGAAATCACAGACATTCGCATTCGGCCGGGATTAGATTTCTCTGAGGACCGCCGAGTTTGACGAAAAACAGTAGGTAATTTGCTCTGGAATTTTTACAGAGGTCGTGTGAGAAAAAGACAGACATGGCAGATTCAGACAGGATTAAAATCTCAAAGTACGTCTGTGAAACAGAAATTTCTCTAACGTCCCCCTGTGAAACTAGTCCCGTCCGAATAGGGCTTTAGATTGACCTAAACTTAAGATTTTCATCAAGGCTTATGAATCTGAGCCTGGTCTAAAATTGATTTTGAGGATTTACAAGGACCTCCAAGAGGTTAAAAATAAAAATACGGTTAGTATTAAACAAAAATGGGAAAGGGATTCAAATCTCTCAATATCTGATGACATTTGGTTAAAACACTGTGAATTTGGATGGAAGAGCCTGTACAGGTATTTTATTACTCCCGCACAAAGCTCTCATTACATGGGCACCTCACGTTGTTTGAGAAACTGCGGGGTCCAGGGGGTGAGCCATTTTCACTTGTTTTGGTCATGCCCACTGTTAAAGAATTTCTGGACTACAATCCAGGCTGAGTTGTGCTCAATCTTCAAAATGCAAATGACAGTTAATTGGGACGAACTATTATTTGGCTTTTTGTACACAGTAGACACGAATAAAGAGACCAAACGCATATTTGGTATGTTGAGTTTAGCAGCACGGAAAGCTATCACAAAGAAATGGTTGATTCCAAATCCCCCAACATTAGATGACTGGCATCATATTGTATATGCAATGTTCAACATGGAGAGGATTACTTTTCAGAAAAGGCTTCAAAAAGTCAACATGTGGGAGAAATGGAGAGTTTATATTCTGCATAGAAGACCAGATTTGGTGTGACTCAATGCTTTTCCTGTAACTGTATCAGTGTAACCCTGTAATATGTACACCCTATGTTTATTGTTCATTTTGTTTGTTATATACACATGTAAAATCCTTGTAAAAAAACAGAATAAAAAAAAAAAAAGCATTAAAAGTCATTAAATGGATTTTGCGAAAATTAAGACCTTAAATGGCATAAAAAAGCATTAAATTTTATTTCTACAGGCATTACATTTTTTAGATAGTTTTTAAGAAAAATAATACTACCAGTTTATTTTGAATAAAGTCAAAATAATTAATCTTTGATTTACTGTCATAAAATATGTACATTGGTGTGATACACACACACAACCAGAAAAACCAGCAAAACTGTCGTATCGCTGTCCAAAACGGGACTGGAGCTGGAGACAGAAGGCTGCATCAGTGTTGCCAACCTTTTGGGACTTTTTTTCTAAGAAAGCGCATTGTGACGAATACAGCTATTTGTTAACCTGATCATCTTTCAGAGAATCCTACTACTGCACGAATGCAAGATCTTGCTTTCCTACCACAGGCACACCTCTCTGGTTCAGCAGCGCATTCAGTTGAGAATGTGCACTCTGTCAGAGAACAAATAAAATAGATACTATTGCTTCTAACCTGAGTGATCATTTTACGTGCACATATAGCCAAAAAATCTTTATATTATGTGTATGTTGATTTTGCCAGACAACGTCTCGATTATAAATTAGGATTTTAGTGCTGGTTTAACATGTCAGGGCTTGAACTTTACTTTCCCGACCGGACAAGGACCTGATTTAAAAGGTCAATAAAAAACAAAAAAAACAAAAAAAAACACCAACTTGGAAATCACCAAAACGCGAGTATGACTGATTTAATTACATTTAGTGTAAGTGGCGATCGATAGTGGATGATAATAGGCTGTATAATGTACTGATGATTATAAGGTTGTGCTGTTGAGGCTTGTGCACCATCTCGAGGAAAAATTGAAACATGAGCGAAGCACACACAAAAATAAACTCAGTTAAACATACTGCGGTAAAAATTCAAAATGTGGAGTTTTTTTAACTTGATACAGGTAAGCAAAATCAAACGACCAAGAATGCTGTTTTCCTAAATAGGCTACCATCACAATTAAAAATGTGACACTGATTTCATACAACAGTTCAATTAACAAGTAGTTCATATTCAGCCACTTACATTTTAGAAGGAACATTGACTGTTTTTGTTCTATTTTAGCAGCAAAAATAGTTTCAAACAAAGATCACAGCAGAACCAAAGCGCAACATTACTGAATGATTCAGCGTTTTGAACGAATTGGTTGAGTTAAAGATTCAATGACCCATTCATAAACAACTGCCTCATTCTTGAATGAATCAGCCATTTGATTGAATCGTTTGAATGAATGAATCAATGACTCACTCATTAAGACGGTTACTTGCCGCCACCTACTGGTGGTTTAGTTTCATTTTTAAAAGAATAATTTCCTCCCTAACATTTCATATTTGTATGTTCAAACAATATTTAAAACAATCCCATAACATTAATTAATGCAGTTGTAATCAATCACAAATATGCAGATTTACATATGTCAAAGCTGCAATATTCTGAAAGGATTGCTTCGGAACAAATTTCGACCACAAAAAAACAACAACTATTTTTTCTGGACAAGCAAGTGTTTTACTCGTACAAGTGAATGACTGATTTACTCGTGTCCACATGACAAGGCTTAGTGTCAAGCCCTGTATGTAGTCTTAATGGGCCGTGTTTCAGTCACCATTTCATGTTGTCTGACAAAAAAAAAAAAAAAAATATATATATATATATATATATATATATATATATATATATATATGAAACAATTTATTGGGAATTTGGCTTTATTAACCCTCTGGAGTCTGAGGCTGATTTGGGGCCTGGAGAAGTTTTGACATGCTCTGACATTTGTGCTTTTTTCAGTTGTTCATAAACATATAAATGACAAAAGTGTCATTACACTGTATTCAGCACAAACTAGGCTACAATAATATGTGAGGAACATGTATGTACATGTTTGTGTTTTTGAAGGAATAATGTTTATGCGTGGTTACTGAAAAAACAAAAAACTTAAGTCACTGAAATAAGGCCAAAATAAGTATATTAAATCTGTGTTCACAAGACTTTTGGGTATTGGAGGTTGTAGACTAGAGTTTTTGCTTCAAAATTATGTAAAAATTATGCTGCCTACTCCTTCATATAAAACAATATATTGATTTAGTTTTTGTAAGACACTTTTTGTCAAGAAACACAGTATGCATGGAGGCGTGAATCACCATGAATAATGGGCCATTCTCACCTGAGAAGACAAAAGAATTGGATAGTAATGAGCTGAAATGACTTGCATATTAATGAGGCATTTCAGTCAGGTAGGCTGTGAAAAAAACCTTCTGTGATGTCTCAAGCTCATCATGATATATGAAACATACAGAAAAATATTATTACAATATAAAGTAATGGTTTTATATTATACTTTAAAATATAATGTATTTCTGTGATGCAAAGAGTCTGAATATAGGCTTTTAGTTTAAAAGCATGCACATTTGGAGAAATATTGGATTCTCATATGCTTATGTCAATTTTCTATACAGAGAAGTTATATTTATTTAATATTCATTGTCATTACTATGAGCGCTGGTGTTTTCAATTCATCCTTGAAGTCGGAGGGCGCTCTCTGTGCATTTTTAGTCCACAAATTCATCTAAAAGAAGAAGAGGCTATTCCATGAATGGAGTTTCCAATTCATACTGCAGCCGGAGGGCGCTAAAGAAACAAAAACTCATCTAAAATTCATCTGTAGAAGAAAAGAAAACAGGAACTAACTGCATGTCTTCTAGAGCTCCCTAACCATGACTTTTACATCCAGATAAACACTTTTCAAGACAATAAATACACGATTGAGACGATGAATGCATGTATTGCCTCTGAATTTGCGTCTGAATAGCGCTGGCTCCGTGGGCGTGGCCGCATTAGCAGATAATGAGCTGAATCACGGACTTCTGACATGGCTCTCTTTTCATACAGATTACATAAACACAGAAGGTTTGTTTTCGATTTGACTTAAATGAATTAAAACCTGACATCTTAACGTTTTTTAGACATAAGTTTAACTTTTCTGTGATTAGTATTCACTAAGTTACAGTTCATTTTCTGAGAACTATCAAATTGGACTTCGTTCAGAGGGAGAGGAGAAATCACGCATCATGTTAGTTTTCTTTATTTTACAAAAAGCACAACATTGTGTTTTTACTCTGAGTGTATACAAATAAAAGAAGATATTCTATAGTTTCAATTGATATATTACTTATGTCTCTATGACAAAAAATGACGGAGTATTTTAAGTCTGTTTTGCTGCAATGTGAAAAAAACCCTGCAAAACGCGCCGGCGCGTTTTCAGACCTCAGAGTGTTAAAATATATTATGTGAGCAAAAGGGTAGCAGCAGAGAAGCAAACAAATGTAAAGGCTTGTGCACCATCCCAAGGAGAGATGGAAACATAAGCGAAGCACACATGAAAAATGAAAAGCACACATGAAACATGAAAAGTATGAGCATGTACAGCACTCAATACTTAGTTGGGGCTCCTTTTGTCTGAATTACTGCAGCAATGCGGCGTGGCATGGAGTCGATCAGTCTGTGGCACTGCTCAGGTGTTATGAGAGCCCAGGCTGCTCTGATAGTGGCCTTCAGCTCTTCTGCAGTGTTGGGTCTGGCATATCGCATCTTCCTCTTCACAATACCCCATAGATTTTCTATGGGGTTAAGGTCAGGTGAGTTTGATGGCCAATTAAGAACAGGGATGCCATGGTCCTTAGACCAGGTACTGGTAGCTTTGGCACTGTGTGGAGGTGCCAAGTCCTGTTGGAAAATTAAATCTGCATCTCCATAAAGTTGGTCAGCAGCAGGAAGCATGAAGTGCTCTAAAACTTCCTGGTATACGGCTGCGTTGACCTTGGACCTCAGAAAACACAGTGGACCAACACCAGCAGATGACATGGCACCCCAAACCATCACTGACTGTGGAAACTTTACACTGGACCTCAAGCAACGTGGATTGTGTGCCTCTCCTCTCTTCCTCCAGACTCTGGGACCCTGATTTCCAAAGGAAATGCAAAATTTACTTTCATCAGAGAACATAACTTTGGACCACTCAGCAGCAGTCCAGTCCTTTTTGTCTTTAGCCCAGGTGAGACGCTTCTGATGCTGTCTGTTGTTCAAGAGTGGCTTGACACAAGGAATGCGACAGCTGAAACCCATGTCTTACATACGTCTGTGCGTAGTGGTTCTTGAAGCACTGACTCCAGCTGCAGTCCTCTTTTTGTGAATGTCCCCCACATTTTTGAATGGGGTTTGTTTCACAATCCTCTCCAGGGTGTGGTTATCCCTATTGCTTGTACACTTTTTTTCTACCACATCTTTTCCTTCCCTTCGCCTCTCTATTAATGTGCTTGGACACAGAGCTCTGTGAACAGCCAGCCTCTTTTGCAATGACCTTTTGTGTCTTGCCCTCCTTGTGCAAGGTGTTAATGGTCGTCTTTTGGACAACTGTCAAGTCAGCAGTCTTCCCCATGATTGTGTAGCCTACAGAACTACACAGAGACCATTTAAAGACCTTTGCAGGTGTTTTGTGTTAATTAGCTGATTAGAGTGTGGCACCAGGTGTCTTCAATATTGAACCTTTTCACAATATTCTAATTTTCTGAGATACTGAATTTGGGATTTTCCTTAGTTGTCCGTTATAATCATAAAAATATTGATAATATTGATAATATTTCTGAATATTAAGTGTCTTTTAAAGCCCAAGTAATCAAGACAAAACTAGGACAGGAATCTAAGAGATCAAAACTTCTACATAAGACTCCAAAACAGACAAATATAAGATGCAGCACATTTCAGATGATAGAAAATGTGACTTAAATTCCAGAAAATATGTTAAAGTTTAATGTAAATATGTGGAATATAACAGGAGTCTGTTAAACTGACACTTCTCTCTTAAATGTGTTGCTGTTCCTTGCATGATTTATTGATGATTTAGCGCCTCTCTAGCATACTTAACTATAATGAGAGGTGCCTATCCTGAGTTCTTTAAATATCATCCAATCAAATAAGTGAGGTTTCACTAATAAACTTATCAGTGTTTAACTCGTATGTGTGAGTGTAATTTAAAACTTACTAAATTAAATACTTTTCCCCTTTAAATCACTATTTAAGCAGTAATATTTACACTTTAACAGGAAATCAAATGTCTTTGAATTACTTTTATCCTGTACACACTTTCACATTTAAACCAAAATTTTACTCTTTTTCTTAATTAACTCAAAATATCAAAAGAGTCAGTAACCACAATAGTTTTATAAAAAAATATACCAGATTTACTTAGAAAAGGAAGGTCAGAAATTAAATATGTCTGTCAAACTCACTTTTCAGATCACAGATGCATTTAAATTCACATTTAACACAAGGGCCCAAGAAAATATAATAGCCGGCAAAAACCTAGCTTAATGTGAAATACCCTTCAAATGTTCCAATGATGCAGGCCTGAATGTAGCTCGGGTACGTTGTAGCCTTAAACCAAATGGCTGCTTCACCACACAGGCAAAACAAAAAATATGGAACCTTTACTCAATGTGAATGTAACCTCACGCGCACAGGATCAAAGGCGTCAGCAACAGAAGACAGGACGAGAGGATTTGCGACTAAGAGAAGACGGTTGAAGAGAAGATTCCCATGGTTGACGATCTTCAGCAAAGTCCACTACACGATAACGCTATCCGGCTCCGTCAGGGACTTTGATCATCATCGTCTCACATTTCCACACAGGCTTAACTAACCGAGTTTGCTGGCCGCTAGCTTGTTAGCAAAGTCCATGCAAAACACTAGTCACTAAATCAGCGGCTAACTTAAACTTATATCTATCTTACTGTTATGAGTTTACCACTCACACAGACAAAACTATCACCATTAAAATCTTGTATAAGCGTCCTTGTTGAACACTTTTCTTATCTGGTGCATTACCCCAACAGCAACCGCATTTTTTTCTTTCTGCGAACCACCCGTGTTCGTCTTCCTCTCCCTTGTACTTTGACCTCAGCTGTGATTGGCTAATACACAAAACTTTCAGAAATAAAATAAATTCACAAAACATTTGTGCAACTCTTTCTTCCTATTCTTACAGGCATATTTAAAGCATTTTCACATATGTTATTAACCAACAAATATTTAACATTTTAAATGTTGTATACAGTAAATCATGAACATTACTCAATAGGCATTTCTCTTATTGAGCAAAACCATAACTTCTTTGCTGGTCAATGAATCTTAACTTTTTTAACCTTAAATTCTATTTAGTAAACTATGAAATTATTTATTCAAACTTGTATATCTTATACTAAAGAATATATTTCAACAGGGTTACAATGAACATGTTTTTATATTTGTATTTTGTTTCCAATCAGAGATGATCAGACTGGAGACCAGGATTCTCCTCAAGCAGTAGATGATGAACCCCAGGGAGTCAAAGAGCAGCTCAAAACCAGCATGAAGAACAAGTATGAGAGATTATTTGAGGGACTGAACCTCCAGGAGAATGAAACTCTCCTGAACAGGATCTACACACAGCTCTACATTATAGAGGGAGAGAGTGAAGGAGTGAATGAACAACATGAGGTTTTCCAGATGGAGAAAACAGCCAGAACACAACACTCACAAGACACTCCAATCGACTGCAATGACATCTTTAAAGCCTCACCTGAACCAGGATGTGAGGAGAAACACCAGATCAAGACTGTTCTTACTAAAGGCATCGCTGGAATCGGAAAAACCGTCTCTGTGCAGAAGTTCATTCTGGACTGGGCTGAGGGAAAAGACAATCAGGATGTAGATTTCATGTTTGTGCTTCCATTTCGAGAGCTGAACTTGATCCGAGATCATCAGTACAGTCTTCACAGACTTCTGCTGGACTTTCATCCTGAACTTCAAGATCTGGACTCAAAGATTTATGAGGAGTGTAAAGTTGTGTTTATCTTTGATGGTCTGGATGAAAGCAGAATCACACTGATGTTTTCAGACGCTCAGGAAGTTTCTGATGTGACTGAGACTTCATCAGTAGATGTGTTGATGTCAAAGAAAGTTTCTGATGTGACTGAGACTTCATCTGTGAGTGTGTTGATGTCAAAGCTCATGACAGGAGAGCTGCTTCCCTCTGCTCTCATCTGGATCACCTCCAGACCAGCAGCAGCCAATCAGATCCCCTCCAAATACATCAACCGTCTGACAGAGATTCAGGGATTCAATGAGCCTCAGAAGGAGGAATATTTCAGGAAGAGAATCAGTGACGAGCATCAAGCCAGCAGAATCATCTCACACATCAGAAGAGCAAGAAGCCTCCACATCATGTGCCACATACCCGTCTTCTGCTGGATCTCATCCACTGTGCTTCAGAAGCTCCTGAAAGAAGATCTGAGTGCAGAAATCCCTCAAACTCTGACTGAAATGTACATCCACTTCCTGCTGATTCAGATCAACATGAGGAATCAGAAGTATGAAGAGAGAGATCCAGAGAATCTCCTGCAGTCTAACAGAGAAGTGATTGTGAAACTTGCTGAAGTGGCTTTCAATCAGCTGATGAAGGGCAATGTGATGTTCTATGAGGAGGACCTGAGAGAGAGCGGCATAGACGTCACTGACGCCTCAGTGTATTCTGGGATTTGCACTGAGATCTTTAAGGAGGAATCTGTGATTCATCAGAGGAAAGTCTACAGCTTCATTCATCTGAGCTTTCAGGAGTTTCTCGCTGCTTTCTATCTGTTTTATTCATATATGATCAAGAACATGAAACCACTGGATGAATTCAGTTTGTACAGATCTGATAAAGACTGTCTGTATGATCTACTAACATCAGCAGTAGATAAAGCCCTCAGGAGAGAGAATGGACAGCTGGATCTGTTCCTGCGGTTCCTCCTGGGTGTCTCGCTGGAGTCCAATCAGAGACTCTTACAGGATTTACTGACACACACAGAGAACAGCTCAGGGAGCATCAGGAGAATTACACAGGACATTAAAGAGATGATCAAAGGTGAAGATAGTGAAGACCGAAATCTCTCCACTGAAAGATCCATCAATCTGTTCCTCTGTCTGCTGGAAGTCAAAGATCAGTCTCTGTCCAGAGAGATTCAGGAGTTTGTGAAATCAGACAAACACTCAGAGAAGAAACTCTCTCTATCTCACTGCTCAACAATCTCCTACATGATTCAGATGTTAGAGGAGCCGCTGGATGAGCTGAACCCCAAGAAATACAACACAGAAGATGAGGGGAGAAGAAGACTGATACCAGCTGTGATCAACTGCAGAAAAGCTCTGTGAGTGTTTAAAGTCCCTGTACAGTCATTTTAAAGTATGTGTTCTGAGTTTGTCACAACACAGAATAATGTATTATTAACCACCCAGCCAAATTTGAATGATTAAAAAAATCTGCATGTAAATGAAATAAGTTATCAAAATCTAGAAAAAAAAAAAAAGCAGCACTCTCTGCTCTCAAACGCTGGGGGTGTGTCCGCTGTCTGCGCTAAAACCACACCCACTTGCGAGAGCTGCAGCCTCAACTGACTTGTCTAATGAGTCAAACATACTGATGAATATAAACAGAATCACATTAAAGGGTTTCAAATTTTAGTAGAGTTACTGTGGACTACCTACTAATTATAACATAAGCACACACGGCAAATTAGACTCATTGGGCACGTATTGCTGACTGTTGTCGAGTCGACAAATGACGGCACCGCGAGACGGGAGGATGAAGGCCGGGACGGGAGAGACTGTTTGGCCCCATATCATCTGTTGTTGGTGGGACAGGAGAAAGACCGAGGCGGGAGGGGGGCCGAGGTCTGTTCAGTCCCATTCACCAAAAAACAGTGGATTATCAGTGAATCCCAGCTGTCTGATTAAAGTTTGTAAAACTATCCGGTGTAGAACGATCACTTTAGAGACAAAATTAATCCACCGCTCATTCATATCATCGTTTTAGGAAATTCAAATAAGGAGAGAAGCTGTATTGTATATTATAACAACCATGTAATATGCATTTGTGTGACAAAGGCATTACTAGCTAAATGTGCAAAGGGCTGTATAACTAACGGTAATGACACGAGATTGAGCGGGTGAGCCGCTGTTGCCTTAGGGGCGGAGCCACGCTCGGTGCGTCATCAACAGTTATATAGTGTTAGGGGCAGGACCATGTTTGGGGGCTCCAGTGCGTCATCGGACCCCCGTTTTAGCTCCGCCCAAAAAAAATCCTGAACAGAGAATTGGAGAAAAACTTCACAATTTAGCACTACACAATTCACAGTCTTTGTAATGTGCTTTAGCAATACATTTGTAACATAACGCGTTTAGAAACAATTTTCAAAATTGACTTTACAGGGACTTTAATCATTAACTAAAGTATCATATTTAATAATGAATCTGACACCTTTAAAATAAATGTTCCTGAATGAGAGATTTTCTCCTCAATAACAGAATCTTAAAGGGTCACGACATGCCTCTTTAACACTCTGAGGTCTAAAAACGCGCCGGCGCGTTTTGCAGGTTTTTTTTCACATTGCAGCAAAACAGACTTAAAATACTCCGTCATTTTTTGTCATAGAAACATAAGTAATACATCAATTGAAACTATAGAATATCTCCTTTTATTTGTATACACTCAGAGTAAAAACAAAATGTTGTGCTTTTTGTAAAATAAAGAAAACTAACATGATGCGTGATCTCTCATCTCCCTCTGAACGAAGTCCAATCTGATAGTTCTCAGAAAATGAAGTGTAACTTAGTGAATACTAATCACAAAAAATTCATACTTATGTCTAACAAAACGTTGAAATGTCAGGTTTTAAATCGTGCAAGTCAAATCGAAAACAAACATTCTGTGTTTATGTAATCTGTATGAAAAGAGAGCCATGTCAGAAGTCCGTGATTCAGCTCATTACCCACTAATGCGGCCACACCCACGGAGCCAGCGCTATTCACAGGCAAATTCAGAGACAACACATGCATTCATCATCTCAATCGTGTATTTATTGCCTTGAAAATTGTTTATCTGGATGAAAAAGCCATGGTTAGCGATCTCTGGAAGACATTCAGTAAATTCCTGTTTGTTTTCTTCTATTGATAAGTTTTAAGTGAGTTTTTGTTTCTTTAGCGCCCTCCGGCTGTAGTATGAATTGGTAAACACCATTCATGGAATATCGTCTTCTTCTTAGGTGAATTTGTGGACTAAAATGCACAGAGCGCCCTCCGGCTGCAGTATGAATTGCAAACACCAGCGCTCATAGAGATAACAATGAATATTAAATAAAAAATAACTCCTCTGTATAGAAAATTGACATAAACATATGAGAATCCTATATTTCTCCAAATGTGCATGCTTTTAAACTAAAAGCCTATATTCAGACTCTTTGCATCACAGAAATACATTATATTTTAAAGTATAATATAAAACCATTATTTTATATTGTAATAAAATTTTTCTGTATGTTTCATATACCATGATGAGCTTGAGACATCACAGAAGTTTTTTTTCACAGCCTACCTGACTGAAATGCCTCATTAATATGCAAGTCTTTTCAGGTCATTACTATTCAATTCTTTTGTCTTCACAGGTGAGAATGAGCCATTATTCATGGAGATTCACGCCTCCTCGCATACCGTGTTTCTTGGCAAAAAGTGTCTTACAAAAACTAAATCAGTATATTGTTATAAATGAAAGAGTAGTCAGCATAATTTTTACATAATTTTGAAGCAAAAACTCTAGTCTACAACCTTCAATACCCAAAAGTCTTGTGAACACAGATTTAATATACTTTTATTGGCCTTATATCAGTGACTTAAGTTTTTTGTTTTTTCAGTAACCACGCATAAACGTTATTCCTTCAAAAACACAAACATGTACACACATGTTCCTCACATATTATGGTAGCCTAGTTTGTGCTGAATACAGTGTAATGACACTTGTGTCATTAATATGTTTATGAACAACTGAAAAAAGCACAAATGTCAAGGCATGTCAAAACTTCTCCAGGCCCCAAATCAGCCTCAGACTCCAGAGGGTTAATACAGTAGACAGTCACTAAAATGCCTGTTACCACACAACCACAGTCACGTGTGAAACTCGTTGGTGAAATCACCACCAGGTGGCGCAAAGGGACGGTCAGTAAAGCTGGAATTGAGACATTTTCACTTATTAATAAAGATAAATGACATAAATTACTGCTAACATTAATAACAACAATAATAATATATCATTATGACATTTAATCTTCATTAATTATTCATCATAAATGCTTAATGTTCCAGCTATTTGACGACTGTTACAGTGAACAATTACAGTGACGGCTGTGCTTGAAGTGTCTTACTTTTTACTGTACAGCACTAGCCAGTGTTTGACATTATTATATATTTAAAGAGGTGTGATTATGCCATAAAATAAATGAAACGATAGAGAAGGTGGATTACTGTGAATGGGAATATTATGAGTGATAAAGGTCTAGTTTTCTAACACATATTTACATTAATGTCAAAATAAAAGATTTAACTTACATTTCAACAGGTCGCACACGTACATGAATTAGTCACACATTACAACCTAAGAGTTTGTCATTTAATGAGATTTCAAAACACTGCTTCATGAAGCTTCGGAGCACAATGAATCAGCGTATCAAATCATGATTCGGATCGCGTGTCAAACCGCCAAACTGCTGTTTGTGACTTTGGTGCTCCGAATCGCTGATTCGACACGTGGAATCATAACGCTCCGAATCTTCCTGAAGCAGTGTTTTGAAATCGGCCATCACTAAATAAGTCGTTTTTTTTTTTTTTTTTTGGTGCACCAAAAATATTCTCGTCACTTTATAATATTAGTATTGAACCACTGAACTCACATGAACTGATTTAGATGTGTTTTTAGTACATTAATGGATCTTGAGAGAGGAAATGTCATTGCTCCCTATGCAGGCCTCACGGAGTCATCGGATTTCAACTAAAATATCTTAATTTGTGTTCTGAAGATTAACGAAGGTCTTACGGGTGTGAAATGACATGAGGGTGAGTAATAAATGACAGAATTTTCTGCTTTGGGTGAACTAACCCTTTAACACCGTTTACATATGAATACACCGAATACATATTCTGACACATATCCTGTTTTCACCCAAATGTTTATGTTCACTTAAGCCATAATCGACTGTACTTACGTGAGATATTCCACACTAGGGCTGTCACGATATCAGATTTTTCACACCACGGTTATCGTGGCCAAAAGAATTCACAATATCATTATAAGCAGCCTATACGTTGAGTTTCGGTTTAGACGTGCTCCAGTTCACGTGCAAGTGATCACGCCGGCGGCTCAATTATATTGTCTGCTTTATTTGCTTCTTATTTATTAAATTCAGGCTAAATTTTTGCTTGCATGCTCTACTGTGAAGAGAATCTCCTCTGTCTTATCAGAAGACATGATTTTGCACTGCAGTAGCAGCTGCATGTGCTGTATCTTCTTATGTTTTATGTCAGATGGCAGCATTAAGGTGCAATACCGCCACCTATTGTACTTTGGGATGTCAACCAGGTACTGGCACTGGATTATCTGGTGTTATATTATCAAGTCAAGTCAAGTCAAATTTATTTATATAGCGCTTTTATCATGTGTATTATTCATTTTAAATATTATGGTTATCACAATATATTGTCAGACCCGTAATTAACACGATATTGATTTTTCATGTTTTAAATATCATGGTTATCGTCAATACTGGTATATTGCAACACCCCTACTCCACACGATGGACATTTTAACAACTATGTCAATGTTGGTATCGGCCCGATACTGATACTGATAACGGTATCGGTGCATCCCTAATTAAAACAATGGGGAAAAAAACTTGAAGTTAACTTATGTTATCTTATGTTATCTAACTTGCATTATCTTATGCACACAGAAAAATGTAAGTGGACTTGTTAGGGGTTAATTGTTCAGTTTTCCAAGGATCAGTGCCCGGTAGCATAAAGCACCTTAGGTGTAATTTTCCCTTAAGATTGCCCTTATGTTTTCCTTTAACTTAAGGGTGTTGCAGAAAATAACCGTTAAGTATTACTTAAGGGTTTCTTTAGGTGAAAAGATGATAAACAAATTGTACTTTAGCGGTTTATTCACATAAACATTGATGAAATCACATATGTAGCACATATCTTATATGGTCAACGGAAGCGGAAACGGACAAACCTCATTGGTTCTTGCGCGCACGTTTGAGCTTCCAACACAGCCATTATCATATGGATGTCTTTCAATAAATGGACATAAATGATGAGAGAATATTAAAAATATCTTTATTTGTTATCCAAAGATGAATGAAAGTCTTATGGATTTCATTACTGAACGACCACAAGCTGGATTGAGGAGTTGTTTTTATGCACTTACCTTTCCAGCACTTCACATCATCTCATCTTCACTTGGATCAACACTTCCATGGACTTTGTATATACACCGGTGGACACTTTCACATTGAGACTTTCAGCACACTACTAGGACTCTTAATTACTGTTTTAGGGTATGGTGCAAATGGACTCCATGCTTTTAAACAGCCTAAGTTTTTCTAGTTTTATTGTGTTGTTTTAAGTTGCTTGTGATTATTGTAAATGCACCTTATTTATTCATTTCTGTTGTCTGTCTCATCTTTTTAAACACTCATAACCTCTCGCATAGTATAATCTGACCCCAATTTTAATTGATGTAAAATCGACCGACTGGGCCGATCGTTACAATATGGTGGCCCGTACGGGGAACGTTTAAAGATTTTATACGCTGTGTTGAGAAGAGTGTTTTAAAATGATGACAAACCAAGTTAATGCTGCTTCTTTTAATACATCTGCTAGTTTTAATGATGAACGAGTTTTACATCATTGTGAATGTGTACAGCTTTGTGCTGAGGTGGCTGCTCTTAAAAACAAAAACTGGTTTTTAAAACTGGAGAAGGATTTTAATAGGGATGCACCGATACCATTTTTAAGGACCGAGTACAAGTACTGATACTTTTTTCTAGTACTCGCCGATACAGATGCCTATACATTTCTCTCTCTCTCTTTTTTTTGATGTTGCAGTTTTCCAAGCACAACACAGTGAGACTAATGAATGAAGGACTACTTCTTTATCATTACTCAGATGTATAATATACATATATATATAAAATTGTTGTTATATAAAAAGATATTTACAAACAATACAACAAATACTATGGAGATAAAAAAAAATAAAAACTTGTTTTTCAGATACAGTAGGTTTATTTACCATGTAAACATTTAATGTTTTGTTGTTTTATTAACATTAATGACAAATATAGTCTACGGTCCCTTTAAGAGCAAATCCATGGATACTGACACACATCTTGTTTTCACCCAAATGTTTACGTCCATTTAAGCCATAACCGACTGTATTTACGTGAGATACTCCACACGATGGACATTTTGAGAACTATGTGTGCATTTGACCATTCAGGCGTGAGGAGAACTGATCGTGCGCTGTCTGAGAGAAGAACTGGGAGTTCGCACAAGAAAGAGAGAGAGAGCACTTCTGGTTTGTGTCATTCAGCGCGATTCCGCCTATCCCGCCTTCACTAATCGAAAACGAAAGCATGTAGTTCTCAATGTGTGGGTTGTCATCATTAATTTTGAAGTATTTCCACACTGAGGCTGACATTGTTTCTGCCGCTGCCAGTGTCTTTGTGCACAGACAATTCTGTCAGTTACGTCATGTGAGGTATCAGTTTTTGGCATCGGGGGTATTTTTACAAGTATGAGTACATAGTAAAACAAGTACATGAGCTTGGTATCTGGCCTGGTATCGGTGCATCCCTAGATTTTAAAGACTCTGTTGAAAGTAATCTTAACCATGAACTGTATTTTAGAGAGGCTGTGAACTTTAAATGGAGCTTGAAAAAACGACACTGGAGAGAGAGATCATTGACTGTTTTAAGAGGAGAGACAAAACATGGGCAAAACAGCTGGAGCAATCGAAGGATTCAGAAACTGCCATCTCCCCTCCCACTGCAACAACCAGCCATGTTGACCCCTGGCTTTCCTCCGGCCAATGATCCCACTGCCTCAAACACTTTGTAACAGACAAGCCTGTTACTAAGTCTGTTGTCTGCAGTTTTCTTCCTTACTGCTAGGGGTGCTATGGCACCTAATTGAGCTCCTTAAGTAAAGGTGAGGTTTTAGAGGAAGTTAGCAGAACAGCAGCAGTAGGAAGCGTGGCTTTACTGCATTTGTGCTATGTCCTGGTTGAGAAATGTTCCATTTCAAGCTCTACTTAAAGTACGGATTTGTTTTCTTTCCTGGTATTTAAACTTGATGATGTTTGTTGCCAAGACACTGAATTTGAATTGAATTTGTTTGTTGATATATGCTGAGCAATTGTATGTAAGCTGTGTTGTGTTTGATGCTAAAAGGTTGATACAGTTTTTTTGTTTGTATTCAAGAAGGACCCTTTATCGGTGACTTTAACACCGCATGGTGAGAGCTAAATATGGATTTAAAGCCCAGATGGATGTAAGCTTGTGGTTTCTGGCTTACTTACGGCTGTACCTGATGGGGAAAAGTATGGAACTTGAGAACTGTTATTGGTTGGAGCGAATTCATCATCAATCGTTAGATTACTCATCATCTAAGGGAAAACGTCTACTTTTGGACATTGTTTGATGAACTTTATACCCTCAGTTAAGACTCTCTCACACACACCTCCATTTTCACATTATAGAACTGTGCAACCTATTGCCCAACTTCTGCAATGCACCTATCCATTGCATTGTTTTGAATAATGTGATTGTCTTTTTCCTGTATTTTTTCTTAGTGTGGTGATTATTTTTGTTTTCATGGGTGTATAAAAGAATAGTTGATTCATTTGGCGAGCATCTTTTCCTTCTTAATCTGTTGTTAAGCAAACCGGATCCCCCTTGATTAAGTTGTGTAACTAGTTTTGTTTTAAAAAAACATGAGATGCTTATAACTTCACAGACTATCAACAGAGCGACCAATGGGGAATTTTGTGCCACCACTCCAGCGGGGCCAGACTACACCATCTTCTCCATCCTTCCCTTCTCCAGAGAGCAGCTCATCAGTGCGCAGGGTGATGACGACACTCTCCAGGGACTTAACATCTGTCCCTCCACTCCACCGACCAACGGGACTGAAGTGTGGGACCACCAAGGCGTGCTGCATCGGCGGATCCAGAAGGGGGAAGACAACATAAAGATCCAGCTCATCATCCCCAAGGCCCTGATCCAGCAGACGGTGCAGCACTTCCATCAAAAGACCGTGGAGAGACATCCTGAGGATCCTGGAGGTTGCCTGGTGGCCCACGATCCGCAGTGACGTCTGGAGATTTGTCGGCGACTTCAACTCGTGTGGTGTGGAGACCAAGGAGGATGCAGTTATCAACCCCTATGTGACACTGTCGCATAAAATACATGTTTTACCGCTCTATTTATTACAATGATTTTATGTATAATAGTTTTAATTGGTTTACATGTTTTTTTTGTCCATTTTATTCATATTTACTTATTTAATGTGTGTATGTCTTTAAATGAGTCTGTCTGATCACATGACAGGAATCATGAAGTAGAACAGTATAAAGGAGGCAGCATGACAAACAATCAATCTGTCATTAATCAAAAGCCACAAGCTGGATTGCGGAGTTGTTTTATGGACTTACCTTGCCAGCACTTCACATCATCTTCACTTGGATCAACACTTCCATGGACTTTGTCCTGGTCTGGTTTGTCTCACTCTTCAATGACACGCAACTTAGAATGCAGATGATTTCAGCATTTATTTATCCTGCACAGAGCAGTGGAGGAAAGATAAAGTAGTGAGTAAAGTTGCTTCAGCTCCGTCTATACATTTCACCACAGCAGTTCTCTCTAGCGCTGCTGATACCAATAACAATACCATATACAATATAACAAACCATAACAATAAACAATTTGGCTTCTAAAATTTAATACTTTGTGATCATATAATAGTTTTCAATATCAAATAGTAATATGCATAGACAGAAATATTATATATTAAATATAAGATATAATAATCATCCACTTTATATTAAACAGAATAAAATGAATAGAAATAAAAAAAATTTGTAAAACAACATGTTCTACAAAATAGTAAATTCTTAAATACAAAAACAATTACCTGCACAGAGCAGTGGAGGAAAGAGAAAGTAGTGAGTAAAGTTGCTTCAGCTCCGTCTATACATTTCACTAGTTAGGAAGCACATGGTATGACGCACATGGAAAGATAGAGTTCATTAAAAACGGAAATAAAACCATTAAACACACTCTATAAGTCAACTAGTGTTCAATGTGTGCAATCCCCTTCATACATCGTCTAACATTCAACATTAAACTTTTATTTTTAACTTTTGATACGGAGCTGCAGCAGAAACAACTCACCCACAGCAGTTCTCTCTAGCTCTGCTGCAGATCGTTCGAACTCGGTGGGCTATAGCGCCACCAGCGCAACCAATAGAAAGCGGGAACACATTGCAGCAGGATTTATTTAAAGAACCCTTGAACTATAATATTTATCCCGTTACATATACACCGGTGGACACTTTCACATTGGGACTTTCAGCATGCTACTAGGACTCTGTTTTAGGGTATGGTGAAAATAGCCTCCACGCTTTTAAACAGCCTAAGTTTTTCTAGTTTTATTGTGTTGTTTTAGGTTCCATGTGAATACTGTAAATACTGTAATACACTTTATTCATTTCTGTTGTCTGTCTCATCTTTTTAAACACTTATAACCTCTCACACAGTATAATCTGACCTCAATTTTAATCAATGTAAAATCAACTGATAGGGCAGTCTGGCCAAAAAAAAAGTTTCACCAGAAAATGTCATCTGAAGAAGTAACATGTCATCCACTTTTGTTCTGACAAACTCATTATACTTAGTTCTTGAATTGTTAATGTTAAAAACATCAACTTTGTGTGACTGTGTATGTAGTTAGTATTATCGTTATTCATAACTATGGATTAAGTAGTGGTTCAACGGATCACAAAACTCGAGGTTCGGGGGTTTGGCCCAAACTGTAGGGGGACGGTTTGGCTTGACTGACAAACGCTAACGTACGGCATGAATTATATACCATCGACCTGTCCTAAAACGTTAGCATGCTTTGATCGATTGTTTGGAGACTGCGTGTTTATCCGTTCGAGAGCGCATTTCCTGATCATATCCGCAACAAAACAGTTGATTATTTACGAACGAAAGCTCACAGAAACGTGAAAATGGTCTCATTTGAAAGAAAATGTCATCTTGAATGGCTGTGATGTTGAATAAAGTTAATAAAACAAAATGAAGCAAAGCAAGTTACCCTACATGAGAACACCATTGACTCAAACTAATACAACTGAACCACCAAATAGTGGGAAACTGAAAATATTTATCAAATTAACAGTTCGCATTAAGGATTTAATCCAGTAAAAAAAATGGTAAAATTGCAACAAATGCACAGCTGTCTGGAGAGTCTCTCAAAACTTTTATAGTTTATACTCTCAGAAAACTTAACTACATTTTGCAAAATTTTAAATATTAAAAACTGGAAACCCACTCTACATGTCTTTGTTTTATTTATTTTTTAATATTTCATCTCTTCCAGATTTTCTGGCTGTAATCTCTCAGATAAGCATTGTGAAATTGTGTCTTCAGCTCTACAATCTTCAAACTCTGTCCTGAGAGAGCTGGATCTGAGTAACAATGACCTACAGGACTCTGGTGTCAACTTTATTTCTGATGGACTGAAGAGTCAAAACTGTCAGCTGCAGATCCTGAGGTATTTAAGAACATATAAGAGAACATTTACTGTCAGCCGATCACAATGTTAATGTGTGTCTGTAGATGATTTGACCGTTGAAGTGTGTTCTTCTCTCTTTCAGTCTTGCTGGCTGTAATCTCACTGTTCAGTGTTGTGAAATTGTGTCATCAGCTCTACAATCCTCAAACTCTTTCCTGAGAGAGCTGGATCTGAGTAACAGTGACCTACAGGACTCTGGTTTAAAGTTTATTTCTGATGGACTGAAGAGTCCATACTGTCAGCTGCAGATACTGAGGTATTTAAGAACATATAATGGATAAAGTACAGTCAGATGGCCACAATGTTAATGTGTGTCTGTAGATGATTTGACTGTTGATGTGTGTTTGATCTGCTCTCTTTCAGTCTTGCTGGCTGTAATCTCACTGCTCAGTGTTGTGACAGTTTGTCTTCAGCTCTACAATCTTCAAACTCTGCCCTGAGAGAGCTGGATCTGAGTAACAATGACCTACAGGACTCTGGTGTCAACTTCATTTTTGATGGTCTGAAGAGTCCAAACTGTCAGCTGCAGATACTGAGGTATTTAAGAACATATAATGGATAAAGTACAGTCAGACGGCCACAATGTTAATGTGTGTCTGTGGGGTGGTGGGGCGGTGTTATATCCCCCTACAGCAAAGTAGTGGTGCTGGAGCAGGCACATCTCCCTCATCACTTAAATCACTTCTGTGCGCAGGTATCTGCTATTATCTTGTGGTGTCTTCAAGATGCTCTGCTTTATGTCCACTGGTGATAAAGCGCTTGGCAACAGGGGCAGGACTGAATGATCTGGGAGCCCCTAGCTCAGACTCTGCACAGTGGCAGCATAGGGTATATGGTCGTCAGCAGCTGGAATGAGTGGCCGCTGCTCCAGGCAGACCCCTGTGTTTCTGAGCAGTCTTATTAAGGAATCACTCACCCCAATTGGGGAAGGATCTAGAAAAGGTGATCTAAACATTGCTCACTCAGACCAAACCTGGATAGGAAGCCGCACATATCGGGTGATTCCGTTTCAGCGGTCGCAACATTCAAAAGAAATGTATTTCGTAAAATATAGTAACGTGTAACATTAGAACTCTCTTGGATTCAACCTGCGCCATTAATCGGCCTAGTCGAAGGACAGCATTGGTAGCTGTTGAGCTTAAGCGTTACAACATCAATATAGCTGCACTAAGAAACCAGACTTTTGAGTGAAGGATCACTAAAAGAGGAAGGTGAGGGTTATACATTTTTCTGGAGAGGGTACCCTGCAGGAGGACAACATCTGCATGGTGTTGGTTTGGCCATTAACCCTCTGGAGTCTGAGGCTGATTTGGGGCTTGGAGAAGTTTTGACATGCCCTGACATTTGTGCTTTTTTTTCAGTTGTTCATAAACATATAAATGACAAAAGTGTCATTACACTGTATTCAGCACAAACTAGGCTACAATAATATGTGAGGAACATGTATGTACATGTTTGTATTTTTGAAGGAATAATGTTTATGCGTGGTTATTGAAAAAACAAAAAACTTAAGTCACTGAAATAAGGCCAAAAAAAGTATATTAAATCTGTGTTCACAAGACTTCTGGTTATTGGAGGTTGTAGACTAGAGTTTTTGCTTCAGAATTATGTAAAAATTATGCTGACTACTCTTTTATATAAAACAATAGAGAGATTTAAATTTTGTAAGACACTTTTTGTCAAGAAACACAGTATGCGAGGCGTGAATCTGCATAAATAATAGGCCATTTACACCTGAGAAGACAAAAGAATTGCATAATGATGACCTGAAATGACTTGCATATTAATGAGGCCTTTCAGTCAGGTAGGCTGTGAAAAAAAAAAACCCTCTGTAATGTCTCAGCTCATCATAAACAGCAATACTGTGAAATATTATTACAATTTAAAATAATTGTATTCTATTATATTCTTTAAAATATAATTTATTTCTGTGATGCAAAGTGTCTGAACAATTATGTTACCTCTGTGGCATTTCATATAGGCTTTTAGCTTAAAAGCATGCACATTTGGAGAAATATTGATGGATTCTTATATATTTATGTCAAATTTCTATACTTAGAAGTAATATTTATTGTCATCACTTTGAGTGCTGGATACTGTGTTTTTAATTCATACTTGCAGCCGGAGGGCGCTCTCTGTGCACATTTAGTCCACAAATTATTGTAAAGAAAAAGAGGACATTTCAGGAATGGTGTTTTTAATTCATACTTGCAGCCGGAGGGCGCTCTGTACACCTTTAGGCCACAAATTCATATAAAGAAGAAAATGAACTAGGAACTAACGTCATGTCTTCTAGAGATCGCTAACCATGGCTTTACCATCCAAATAAACACTTTTCAAGACAATAAATACACGATTGAGACGATGTATGCATGTATTGCCTCTGAATTTGCCTCTGAATAGCACTGGCTCCGTGGGCGTGGCCGCATTAGCGGGTAATGAGCTGAATCACAGACTTCTGACATGGCTCTCTTTTCATACAGATTACATAAACACAGAATGTTTGTTTTTGATTTGACTTGCACGATTTAAAAGCTGACATTTCAACGTTTCTTTAGACGTAAGTGTCATTTTTTTTGTCATTAGTATTCATAAGTTACAGTTCATTTTCTGAGAACTATCAGATTGGACTTCGTTCAGAGGGAGAGGAGAGATCACGCATCATGTTAGTTTTCTTTATTTTACAAAAAGCACAACATTGTGTTTTTACTCTGAGTGTATACAAATAAAAGAAGATATTCTATAGTTTCAATTGATATATTACTTATGTCTCTATGACAAGAAATGATGGAGTATTTTAAGTCTGTTTTGCTGCAATGTGAAAAAAATCCTGCAAAACGCGCCAGCGCGTTTTCAGACCTCAGAGAGTTAAAAATAGGACCCTCCCAAACCTCACTGAGACTCCAGTTAGCATCAGTGAAAGGTTAATGTCACTCCACTTTCCCCTTGCTGGAAAGGAATATGACGCTATTTTTAGTGCTTACGCACCCACTCTTCCATCAGAAAAAGATATGAAGGACATTTTCTGAGTCACTTGATGCGGCTCCTAGGAAAGTTCCACAACATGATAAAATCTTGCTGCTGGGTGATTTCAATGCAAGAGTGGGAAGAAATAGTGATATCTGGGATGGAATAATTGGATGTCATGGCATTGGGAATGTAAATGCCAATGGATTAAGACTCTTGAGTCTTTGTGCTGAACAGTCTTACCATCACTAACATCATGTTTCAATTAAAAAAACAAATACAAGACCTCTTGGTTACACCCATGATCCAAACACTGGCATCTTCTGGACTATGTCATTGTCAGGCAAAATGATATGAGGGCTGTGCTCATAACTCGAGCTATAAGAGGAGCTGAGTGTTGGACTGATCATCAGATGATTTTTGCCAAGCTTAACCTGAGGATTCGGTGGGCAGTACATCTTAGAAAGGCAGTAACGGGGAAGCTGAACTGTGCAAGGCTCCTAAACACTGATGTGCATAACAGCTATGGATGCTCTGTTGCTAAGAAGCTACAGGACGTTGAGCTTCTTCTCAGGAATGAAGAGGCAATTGATTGCAAATGGAGCCTTATAAGTACATCACTTTATGATGCAGCTGTTGAATCCATTGGCAAGCTCAAGAAAAAAATCAGGTTTGATAAATTCAGTACATATTTCCTCCCTCCTTGAAAAAATGCACAATGGCCATAAAGTCTACCTTAATAATCTATCTTCTGAATCCCTTAAGAAGGTCTGGCACGAACAGAAGAAAGCAACACAATGGACCCTGCTGCAACTAGAGAGTCAATGGTGGATGTCTAAGGCTTAGCAGATTCAATCTTTGGCAGACAAGCATGATTTGTAAAATTTGTATAATGCAGTGAAGGCCATTTATGGCCCAAGATCTTGCTCTGTCTGCCTTTTGAGATTAGTTGATGAACAGACCCTCATTAAGTACCAAACAGGCATTGTTCAAAGATGGGGGGAACATTTTCAAGTGCTTACAGTGCTGGAGGAACTACCAACTTTACCAAGCATACAGAGTCTTTATGTTAGAGGTCTTCACAGTTCCAAAAATTCATACCCGAACCCGACGAGACCTGTAAATGTGCTACACGGAACTGACCCGGGCCCGACTATTATTTTGAAAGTTGGACCCGGACCCGTGCAGAACCGAGAAATGCCATAAATGTACTACCCGGAACCAACACGGACCCGTCTATTATTTGAAAGCTGGACCTGAACCCAGCCGGGAAGATACAGACCCGACTGGACCCGATCGGCACATAGGTCTATTCCACAGCAAATTGCTATTAATAAGTTAATAAACAAGTTGCAAAAATAAAACGTTTTGTCTTACCTAATGTTAGTAGCCTTCTCCCTTGTACCTGACTGTGATGCATTTTGTTGTACCTCGAGTTAACTCGTATAATAAAATAACTTACTGTTTGCCCTTTTTAACTATAATAACGATTGCTTGTTCAGTGACATGGCCGCTGACATTAGCACTACTTATTTGCGATCATTTCTGTGCTTACTAAGCTGAGTCTGACCAAAACTTTAGATATAACAAGACGGTTCATTCATAATATTATTATAAAAATTGGAGAAAGAAAGTGCGCTTTCATGAGATTGCACATGCGCATTAGCTGGAG
This sequence comes from Megalobrama amblycephala, assembly GCF_018812025.1. Lineage (NCBI taxonomy): Eukaryota > Metazoa > Chordata > Actinopteri > Cypriniformes > Xenocyprididae > Megalobrama > Megalobrama amblycephala. Next base: position 20,616,750 of record NC_063044.1, read on the forward strand.
CAACCTGAAATATAAGCTTTTAAATGCATTTTGAGCGTCTTAGAAAACATTTGTGTGATAGTTCTCAGATTTTGTTGATGATTTGAAATGTTATTTGAATGTTAGTGTGCAAGTTTTTGAGATTTGAAACTGTTTGTTTGCATTAGTGATGCACACAATAGGAATAGGACATTTTTTAACTCCGCCCGCTCTGCTTCTGATGGCTGGGGGTCGCTCGTGTTTTTTTTCACCTTGTTTCCCAGCTACTTTGCAAGTTACAAAACACACGCACAGCACTGACTGATTCTCACCACGGTTGGGTGATCTCCAAATCAGATTGGCTTGGGTATACACACAATGTTAAACAACCCGGGAACCGAAGTAATAGATTGGGACCTGACCCAGACCCGGCTGACCATTTAAAATATAGACCTAAACCCGTACGGGTCCCGGGTCGGGCCTCGGGTACTCTTTGTAGACCTCTACTTACTGAATTTTTACCTCTTACCTTTTTACCTCTACTTATTGTTTTCTGAAGTGTATGCTGCAATTAAGGAATTAAAAAACAGCAAGTCCCCACAACCTGATTGCATTCCTGCTGAGCTCTTGAAGGAAGGAGGGTACCTCTGCACAAGGGCAATCCATCAGTTTATCACCCTAGTGTGGCAGCAAGAAACTATTCCCCAACAGTGGAAGGACGCAAACATTGTCACAATATATAAAAACAAGGGTGACAAGTCCATCTGTGAAAATAGTAGGGGGATCTCACTTCGTTCAACTGTAGGCAAAGTTCTGGCAAAGGTCATGCTTCATAGACTTGTCAATACTATTTCTGAAAATCTACTCCCAGAATCCCAAAGTGGATTTAGAGCAGGTCGAAGCACAGTGGACATGATATTTACCACACGCCAGTTGCAGGAGAAATGTCGTGAACAACACAAGAACTTGTTCATTGTCACAGACACGCCAGGCTCCCACATCAGCCAATCACAACACACTCCCTCTCCTGAATACTAATCACTCGCACCTGCACGCCATCACCTCTCCAATCACCACACACTTAAAAGACTCACACTCACACACACTCACTGTCCGGTCTCGTTCGCAACTAAGGACTCTTCCTGGATGCTTACCTTAAGGACTCCTGTTGTTACTTACCTGTCTCCAGTGTTCCAAAGTTACCTCGTGTGTCTCCATCGTGTGTGTGAGTGTTCTCCGTCATCTCTGTCTCCACTGCTCCAGCGATCCTCCTCAAGTCACCATCTGCGATTCAGAAAGGACAGTATCAGTATTCATTCACTCTCACTCTCACAAGAACTGCATGTCTACTCACCTGTGTTCGACTATCCATCTGCTTGTGTTTAATAAATACCTTAAACTGTGATCTTCTGTCTCCGAGCCATCTGTACTGTAACAGAAGACCGGACCAACACCGTAAACACAAGTATGAGTCATCCAGACCCATTCCAGGACCTGGTCTATGCATTACGTCGAACACTCACCATGCACCCAGCACCCATGCAGACTCCTCCATCCATCGCTTCCGCAAACACTGCCATCACTCCTTCACCGCTGCTGTACGCCAGTCCCATGGCCAAACCGGTGCCCTACTCTGATTCAGCAGAGGATTGCAACGGTTTCCTCCTACAATGCTCACTGGTCCTGGAGATGCAACTGCACATGTTCCCCACCGAGCAATCCAAAGTGGCGTTCCTGATTACACAACTAAGCGGCAAAGCGCTTCTATGGGCTGATTCCATTTGGTCCCAAAAACTCCCAGTCATACTTCGTATACTCCATATACTCCTGGGACTTTATAATCTAAAACAAGGAAAAATGTCTGTTAACTAATATGCTTTTCAATTCAGAACCCTGGCTGCCAAGAGCGCTTACGTCATATCGTCAAGGATTGGATCCACAAGTGCGGTTGCATCTCGCTGCATACAAGGATACCATCGGCCTTGAGAGATTTATCCAGCTATCTATCCGTTTCGCCACTCGTATGCAGTCGTGTCTTGAACCATGGCACCAGGGCCAGTCGAAGTTCACCACCATCTTCTGCCAGCCAGACTCCATCAGCCATCCAGAACCAGCTACAGAACCCATGCAAGTGGATTCTTCAAGGCCATGGCTATGGCTACAACATACCAGATCCAATCAATAACTGGAAAACCTGTTAGTCGACGTCAAGTGAGTCGGAGTGTCGGCCCACTACTACTTCAAATCTGTGTTCTTCATGTGGAGAGGATTTCATTGCTGGTTCTGGAGGAATCCACCGCTGACATGATTCTAGGGCATCCTTGGTTGGAGCAGCATAATCCCATCCTCTCTTGGAAGAGCGGCGGAGTCCTGAAGTGGGGTGACACCTGTTTTAACACTCTGAGGTCTAAAAACGCGCCGGCGCGTTTTGCAGGTTTTTTTTCACATTGCAGCAAAACAGACTTAAAATACTCTGTCATTTGTTGTCATAGAGACATAAGTAATACATCAATTGAAACTATAGAATATTTCCTTTTATTTGTATACACTCAGAGTAAAAACAAAATGTTGTGCTTTTTGTAAAATAAAGAAAACTAACATGATGCGTGATCTCTCATCTCCCTCTGAACGAAGTCCAATCTGATAGTTCTCAGAAAATGAAGTGTAACTTAGTGAATACTAATCACAAAAAATTCATACTTATGTCTAACAAAACGTTGAAATGTCAGGTTTTAAATCGTGCAAGTCAAATCGAAAACAAACCTTCTGTGTTTATGTAATCTGTATGAAAAGAGAGCCATGTCAGAAGTCCGTGATTCAGCTCATTACCCACTAATGTGGCCACGCCCACGGAGCCAGCGCTATTCACAGGCAAATTCAGAGACAACACATGCATTCATCATCTCAATCGTGTATTTATTGCCTTGAAAATTGTTTATCTGGATGAAAAAGCCATGGTTAGCGATCTCTGGAAGACATGCAGTAAATTCCTGTTTGTTTTCTTCTATTGATAAGTTTTAAGTGAGTTTTTGTTTCTTTAGCGCCCTCCGGCTGTAGTATGAATTGGTAAACACCATTCATGGAATATCGTCGTCTTCTTAGGTGAATTTGTGGACTAAAATGCACAGAGCACCCTCCGGCTGCAGTATGAATTGCAAACACCAGCGCTCATAGAGATAACAATGAATATTAAATAAAAAATAACTCCTCTGTATAGAAAATTGACATAAACATATGAGAATCCTATATTTCTCCAAATGTGCATGCTTTTAAACTAAAAGCCTATATTCAGACTCTTTGCATCACAGAAATACATTATATTTTAAAGTATAATATAAAACCATTATTTTATATTGTAATAACATTTTTCTGTATGTTTCATATACCATGATGAGCTTGAGACATCACAGAAGTTTTTTTTCACAGCCTACCTGACTGAAATGCCTCATTAATATGCAAGTCTTTTCAGGTCATTACTATTCAATTCCTTTGTCTTCACAGGTGAGAATGAGCCATTATTCATGGAGATTCACGCCTCCTCGCATACCGTGTTTCTTGGCAAAAAGTGTCTTACAAAAACTAAATCAGTATATTGTTATAAATGAAAGAGTAGTCAGCATAATTTTTACATAATTTTGAAGCAAAAACTCTAGTCTACAACCTTCAATACCCAAAAGTCTTGTGAACACAGATTTAATATACTTTTATTGGCCTTATATCAGTGACTTAAGTTTTTTGTTTTTTCAGTAACCACGCATAAACGTTATTCCTTCAAAAACACAAACATGTACATACATGTTCCTCACATATTATGGTAGCCTAGTTTGTGCTGAATACAGTGTAATGACACTTTTTCCATTAATATGTTTATGAACAACTGAAAAAAGCACAAATGTCAGGGCATGTCAAAACTTCTCCAGGCCCCAAATCAGCCTCAGACTCCAGAGGGTTAACACTCGGAGGTCTGAAAACGCGCCGGCGCGTTTTGCAGGGTTTTTTTCACATTGCAGCAAAACAGACTTAAAATACTCCGTCATTTTTTGTCATAGAGACATAAGTAATATATCAATTGAAACTATAGAATATCTTCTTTTATTTGTATACACTCAGAGTAAAAACACAATGTTGTGCTTTTTGTAAAATAAAGAAAACTAACATGATGCGTGATTTCTCCTTTCCCTCTGAACGAAGTCCAATCTGATAGTTCTCAGAAAATGAACTGTAACTTAGTGAATACTAATCACAGAAAAATTAAACTTATGTCTAGAAAAACGTTAAGATGTCAGGTTTTAAATCATGTAAGTCAAATCGAAAACAAACATTCTGTGTTTATGTAATCTGTATGAAAAGAGAGCCATGTCAGAAGTCCGTGATTCAGCTCATTATCCGCTAATGCGGCCACGCCCACGGAGCCAGCGCTATTCAGATGCAAATTCTGAGTCAATACATGCATTCATCGTCTCAATCGTGTATTTATTGTCTTGAAAAGTGTTTTGAATAGCCATAGTTAGCGATCTCTGTCCTCTGTTAGTTCGGTTAGTTCCTGGATTGCCTATTCTTCTTTAGTGCTCAGGCATTTGTGGACTAAAGGTGTACAGAGCGCCCTCCGGCTGCAAGTATGAATTGAAAATACAGTATCCAGCACTCATAGTAATGACAATAAATCCTGAATAAATATTACTCTTCTGTATAGAAAATTGACAGACATATGAGAATCCATCAATATTTCTCCAAATGTGCATGCTTTTAAGCTAAAAGCCTATATGAAATGCCATAGAGGTAACATAATTGTTCAGACACTTTGCATCACAGAAATACAATATATTTTAAAGAATATAATAGAATACCATTATTTTAAATTGTAATAATATTTCACAGTATTGCTGTTTTTTCTGTATGTTTGATTTACACCATGATGAGATTTGAATCATGATCACAGAGGGTTTTTTCACAGCCTACCTGACTGAAAGGCCTCATTAATATGCAAGTCATTTCAGGTCATTATTATGTGATTCTTTTGTCTTCTCAGGTGAGAATCACCCATTATACATGAGGATTCACGCCTCCATGCATACTGTGTTTCTTGACCAAAGATGTTTTAGAAAATTTAAATCTCTCTATTGTTTTATATGAGCAAGCAGGCAGCATAATTTTTACCTCATTTTGAAGCAAAAACTCTAGTCTACAACCTCAAATACCAAGAAGTCTTGTGAACAAAGATTTAATATATATTTTTTGGCTTTATTTCAGTGACTTAAGTTTTTTGTTTTTTCAATAACCACGCATAAACGTTATTCCTTCAAAAACACAAACATGTACATACATGTTCCTCACATATTATTGTAGCCTAGTTTGTGCTGAATACAGTGTAATGACACTTTTTCCATTAATATGTTTATGAACAACTGAAAAAAGCACAAATGTCAGGGCATGTCAAAACTTCTCCAAAACCCTGAGGGTTAAGGACTCCTGTTGTTACTTACCAGTAGGCACTGGAGTAAGGCAGGGTTGTGTTCTTGCACCCGTCTTGTTTAACATCTTCTTACTGTGTGTTAGCTGCTATAAAACAGAAGTCCTTTGTCAATGGTCATCGGATCTCCCACAAAAACCTCCAGTATTCACTATTCATGATTCCCCACTTATAGTGCCACATTTCAAATATCTTGGCAGTTATTTATCTAGTGACTGTAGTACGGATCAAGATATTCAATATAGGATCAAGCAGGCCGCATCAACATTCACATGTTCTTCGGCTTTTGCCTTGATACTCAACATGACCGCATATGCTGCCTCCTCGTGGTCTGCATGCATGTCGACACAGACAACGACTCAGAAGTATAAATGAAAACAGACGCATAGCCTACGGCGCTTAGGCTCCAGCGTAGGTCCGCCGCAGAAGTATAAATCAGCCTTTACTAAGCCGGATGTCCTTCTTTTGTCACATACGCTGTTGTCTTCTTTTAGCACTCTTCCTCTTCTTCACTTAAGTCTTCGTCTGGCTCACCTCCGCTTTAGGTTGCAACATGCTCTCTTCATCCTTATTGTTAACCTTTGTGGTTGGTTACAATCATCAAACTCAAAAACCTAACTTTCACAACTGTTGCTTAGTCATCTTATAACAAACAAAGGAACTATTGTAGTTACTTAATTTCATAATCATTCAAACATTCAAGCATAATGCATATAACAACATTGAAACAGGTAAATGGCAATATCAACATCAACATCCAAAACAATATAGACTAGCCCACTTGCTTTTATGTTTTGAAGCTGTTTATAGCATATATTTAAAATCTTAACATACAGTTGTATTCATTATTTTTTAAGCAAGTAATTATTTAAAAAGTTCTTATAATTACATAGACTATGTATTAAATTAAAAAAATAAGTTTACAAAACTAATTAATAAGAAAAAAAGTGGATCAAGAATCGTTTTGGAATCGGATTTTGACTCCCAGAATTGGAATCGGATCGGATCGTGAGGTGCCTAAAGTTCCCACCCTTAATAACGGGGATTGTAGGTGAATTTGATTTGATGATTCCACAACTTTTCCTGTAAGACTGGATTTAGCTGGTCAAAGGCACTTTTCAGCTCACTTTCATCCCCATGAAAATTAGTTCCTTGATCGCTGATCACTTCATAAGGTTGTCCTCGATGAGCTACAAAGTGACATAGTGCCATCAAGAAACTGTCAGCATCAACACTAGTTAGAAGTTCTAAATGAACACACCTAGTGGTTTGACATTTGAAATATAGTCCCCATCTCTTCTCAGTCTTGAGATCAAACTCAGATGAAATGTTATACAGTTGACTCCTATATGGGGAAAAAAACAAAAAAACTATTAGATGAGGAAAAAAACACTCCCACCCCTTTCAAAATCCTTTCTTTGAGCCTGTTGCAACAGGAGACATTCAATCTGAATGTTGTCAAGAGAAGAGTGAGCTCATTCCATGGTTTAAATACTATTTTAAAGTCCCCCTGTAGTCAATTATTGTATCCCTTAAAACTCATCTTTGATCACCAAAATGACATATTTAAAAAAAATTAAAGTGAAAAAAATTTCTTTATGCCTTAAAATAGCTTGTACACCCTTGTCTCATTTAATATACACGGATCAATGAATATGCAAATTAGCCCCGCCTCCACTCGCTCAGCCGTTTTAATCTGTGAACATGCGTTAAATGAATGTTTGACAATATCGTTGCTTTTTAGTTTTCAGATTTAAAAAAACATTCAGATGAAATCCTGCCACATGCCCATGCCTTCTCCGTACATGAAACAAATGCACATCCTTAAATGAGCGTGGAATTCCAGCGTATTTACTTGAACTTATCAGGTATGCTAAAATTTATAATGGACTGAATAGCTCTCTCAGAACATGCGAGGACACACTGACTGAATATGCACATGAATCACGGTCACACGCACATGCTCAGAGCAATATTGTTTTAGCTATGTTTTAATAGTAGGCTATTAAAATATTTAGAAGGACAAAAACATGAACTTTATTGGCTTTACTTCATGTCAGCTGTCACTTTACTTTGGCGTGAGCCCTATGCGCTTGCACACTTGGCACAGCCCTTGCGACAGTTCTGACATTAATTAATATGAATTAATATGATTAGCCTTTTGCTTGACTACCTTATCAAACAGCTAATAATGTGTTCCTAATGTTACACACACCGTTCCCATTCTTCATCTCAACAGCAGTCAGACAGCTGCCTTCTAACAATCAGTATCCTTACAAATGCTTTGAACAACTCAGAACGGCAGTGGACAAAGGCATATAGTTCATCATAACATCGTAATAGACTTGTTATATTGCTAAATCTACACAATTTTTCATATCAACAGAAAATATACCGGGATAACCTGGCTTCTTGAGACTTTACTGCTTAAGAGCAGCTATAGTTAATAATATGCTAAAGCCTGCCGGCAATTTTTTTTAACTGCCTATTTTGGGGCATCATTATAAATGAGCCGATTCAGGGCTACTGGCCCTTTAATTCTTGTGCTCCACGCCCACGGAGCTCGCGCTTGCCTTGAACAGTGCATAAACAAAGTTTACACAGCTAATATAACCCTCAAATGGATCTTTACAAAGTGTTCGTCATGCATGCGGCATGCATGCTTCGGATTATGTGAGTATTTTATACTGTTATATTGTTTACATTTGATTCTGAATGAATTTGAGGCTGTGCTCCGTGGCTAACGGCTAATGCTACACTGTTGGAGAGATTTATAAAGAATGAAGTTGTGTTTATGCATTATACAGACTGCAAGTGTTTAATAAGGAAATAACGATGGCTCTTGTCTCCGTGAATACAGTAAGAAACAATGGTAACTTTAACCACATTTAACAGTACATTAGCAACATGCTAACGAACCATTTAGATAGACAATTTACAAATATCACTAAAAATATCATGATATCATGGATCATGTCAGTTATTATTGCTCCATCTGCCATTTTTCGCTGTTGTTCTTGCTTGCTTACCTAGTCTGTTGATTCACCTGTGCAGATCCAGACGTTACTGGCTGCCCTTGTCTAATGCCTTTCATAATGTTGGGAACATGGGCTGGCATATGCAAATATTGGGGCGTACACCCCGCTTGTTACGTAACAGTCAGTGTTATGTTGAGATTCGCCTGTTCTTCGGAGGTCTTTTAAACAAATGAGATTTATATAAGAAGGAGGAAACAATGGAGTTTGATATGAGGGGCCGTACAAGCCATAATTCATTCTGGCACTCTCACACACATACATTCTCCTTTCACATACATACATTTCTACTCTCACACACATACATTCTCCTTTCACATACATAAATACATTCTCCTTTCACATACATACATTTCTACTCTCACACACACATACATTCTCCTTTCACACACATACATACATTTCTACTCTCACACACATACATTCTCCTTTCACATACATACATTTCTACTCACACACACATACATTCTCCTTTCACACACATACATACATTTCTACTCTCACACACATACATTCGCCTGTCCATACATACATTTTTTTACTCTCACATACTTACATTCTCCTTTCACACACATACTTTCGTACCTTTTTTTTTTGGTATCCATTACTTCCTGTTTAAGCAGGAAGTCACTCTCAAACCAGGAAATACATGTGCAAAACTTGCTCAGCTTGCTCACAATTCTACGATGATGCTATTCAAAGTCATCCTGTTTTCTTTTCAAGTACAGTTTTTACTTTTGGGAGTAAGTAGCAATGAACATGACATCAGACAATTTTTTAATAATGTGCTGGAATGTATTGAACAATTGCAAAGAGAAGCAGATTCTTTTGTGCATGATAGGATGCATAGAGAACTTTGTGATCACATTCAAACCCTAAGTGGATTTCTGTCAGTCTCAAGATTTGTTGAGGATTCAAGAAATAGAGCAGCAGTAACTACATTGGAGTCCTTATATGGATGTCTTAACTTAGTCCGGACTGATTATGAATCCAGACAAAGAGCCAGGTCTGAGAACAATTATGTCCTGTTTCCTCCATCTGTCATTACTGGACACCAGGGCAGACCTCGATACAGCATTTCAGGAGAGCAAATTTCTCATTTAGTATCCCTGGGAATGAATTGGCAAAGCATTGCAATGTGCTTAGGCGTAAGTTCTCGGACTCTGTACAGGCACAGACAGCAGCTGGGTGTTCAGCCGCTGATGTATGCAACACTATCAAATGACAACCTGAACAGAGTTGTTGGTGAAATTCTTCAGTCTACAACAAACGCAGGCGAACGATATGTGCATGGGAGCTTGAGGTCACGTGGGTTACGCATTCAAAGGTGGCGTGTCAGACAGAGTCTACGAGAAATTGATCCTATTGGACGGTCATTCAGAAGACGGCGTACAATCCGTCGACGAATTTACAGTGTTGCAACTCCAAATCAATTATGGTGAGTAAATTCCTTAAAGATAAACTTAGTGTAAATGAAGTAGCACTAGTAGCATGTTTACCCATGACGCAAAGCACACAATTGTGTGGGGCCCCAGGGATTTCTCCCGAGGGGACCCCACGGTGGTGTAGTCTACGTGATACGCAGGTATATGCCATATACCCATAAGGAAGGGTCAAGGATTTCCATATACCCCCTATAAAAAGCACAAGAAAATGGATTTGGCGCTCTTTAATGTGTTGTGACAGATCGTAACGCCTCAGTTCAAGAGAAGTGGCAGCATGACGCGCACGTGAACTGATCCTCTCCTCCGCTTTAATACCAGTTACAATGCGAAATAAATATGAATGAACCAAAGGTATGTATGTTAAAAGATACACAACAGCTTACCGAAATCCATATCATGTCTCGTGTAATCGTGCTCAATCATTGTTTCAACCGCGAAAAGACGTTAATAAAATATTTTGTAATAAACAAACGTAATGTCACATTTACCTCAGAACAAACATATTCATCACGACCATAAACTCATTAGTCAGCTAGAAAAATTAACTCTAGAGAGGAGCATTTAGCTTAATAGCCAATATGCATCATATTACATATTACTTATAATTTTTAATGTTCTTTAATAGCCTATATAATACATGTTGACAGCCACCATTTAAATGTTTTTATTTCAAAAAACGAATTGGAGTAGAAATAATTTTAAAGTTAGTAGGCCTATTATAACTATTATTATAAACATTACCTTAATTTAAGTTTGTATACAAATAGGCCTAAGTTCATTTTAACTTACAATATTAATGTAGTACCAGCTTTATTAGGTCTTTTATAAAAAAAATCCCTTGTGTAATTTAAGTTTGTATACAAATAAGTTAATTTTAATCTACAATATTAATGTAGTACCAAATGATCATGTATATTTTACAGCATTAGTTGAGATTTTTTTTTCTTGAGAAAATGTGCCATGTACTGTACCTGATCTACAGTATATCCAAAATAACTGATATCGAATCGAATTGTAAGCTTGTCAATCAAGATGCATAACTATGATAACAGATATGAAGGAAAAAGCACCAAGTACCAAAAGCCAGAAAGCTCATAATTAAGACTTGTTTATTTTAATGTTTAAATTATTGATGCATAACCTTGACCTTATTATAATTTTACCACACATAATTTACTCTGGTTTCAATTTCTCTTAGGCACATAGACGGAAACCACAAACTTGTGAGATGGAGGATGGTGTTTCATGGCTGTGTAGATGGTTTCAGTCGTACCATCATCTACCTTGCTTGTCTAGACAACAACAGAGCTTCTAGTGTTTTGTCACTCTTCATTGCTGGTGTTCAGAACTTTGGAATGCCATCTAGGGTGAGGTGTGATCATGGAATGGAAAACACTGGTGTTGCCCGTTTCATGCTTTACAGGGGAGGATTGAACAGACATAGTGTTATTACTGGCAGGTCAGTGCATAATCAAAGAATTGAGAGGTTATGGGCAGAGCTAAATCGAGTGGTGTCATTTCATTTTGTTAATCTTTTCAACTTTATGGAGGAGCATGGTGTGTTAGATTCACTTAATGAACTCCATTTATTTTGTCTCCATTATATTTATTTGCCACGAATTCAAAGAAGTGCCAGTGAATTTCAGAACCAGTGGAATAATCATGGTCTATCAACACAAGGGGGGCAAACCCCTCTTCAGCTGTGGCAAAGGGGTATAGTCAACAATGCAGGATTGCACAACCCAAGTATGAATGGTATTTATGACACAGGCAGTGGTTTTGGTATTGATGACAACATAACACTCTCAGACTTACAGACAAATAATAATGTTAATGTTCTGTCAATTAACATTACCATCAGTGACACAACAATGCATACACTTCAGCAGACTTTTGATCCATTTGAAGATGATGGAAATTATGGTATAGATTTGTTTTGCAACCTTGTGCAATTTCTAGAAGTAAGACATTCTTAAAATAATTTAAAAAGGGAACCAAAAAAACCCTCTTAACAGGTAGTATTTAAGATTTGACAAATACACTGATAAACAAAAAAGTTCAACACTGAATATTTACTTACCGTAGTTGTGTAATGCACAGAAAAACGAACACATTGCCATGCTTTGTTATAGTTTAAGATACAAGTTTATAGTTCAAGTTTTCTCTGTATGGGATGTGATTCCGTGAGCTGAAAGCTCTGTTTACATTTTACATCCATGTGTTTTTAAGTGTTCTATTAAATAAAAAAAAAGGACTGATAAACAGCAATGAAACTGTGAAACCATTTTATTAAAGTGTTTGACTATGGAGAAAAATTGACTGAACTATTAATTTCAACATTTGATGTCCCTTGTTGAAAAGGATGACTAACAACATCAACATTAATACTACATCTAAAAAAGTTGATCAAGAGACATGGTGAACAACATAGTGCAACAATATGTCAGTGAACTTATTGAAAATGAGCTTCCGTAAATTCCGTTAGTTGTCAAGATTACGGGCAACATTTTTTTTTCCTTCACTGAACTCTCTGAAAATCTGAACTGTACTTAGTAAGATGTTACCATTTTACTGTTTTAACAAAGATACAAAGTTGAATTTTTCAACAAAGTGCAATATCCACCCCCAAAACATGAGTCAGGAACTGTTTTGAAATTATTTAAATGCTGACTCGCATTTATTAATCTGTGAACTTGATCTTTAAACATAATACGGAGATGGAAGTCTGTCCATAAATTATTTTATGCCAAAACCATGGGTATTGCCCAATGCAAAGTCCATGTTTTCCTGAAAGTCTCTGTAGGTGGTGTGCAGTGGTAATTTTAAACAATTGATGCAGGTGTTTGCAATGGGCAGTTTAGAGATGATTTCTGCATCATGCTCTTGGTGAAGAAATTCAATTGAAGGCTGTGGAGAGAAGCCAATTGGTGGAACAGTGTTGGCTCCAGTGGCAAAGGCAAGAATTGTTTCCAGCTTCTGTGTTCCTTCTTGATCTAGAGCAAAAGCAACACACCATAAATCAGATTAAAAAAAAATTACATAAAAAAAGGAAAAAAAACACTGAAAAAAGAGATGTGACAATACAAAAGAGCTAAAAAGAATATCACTGGAATGAAGGTTTATGACTGGACAAAACACTTTAGGTTTATATTAGAAAAGCTTTCCAGCGCTGGAGAAAGCTAAGCGGGAAGGCCTGAAAACAGACATGGAGGCTGCTTTGATTCCTTATCATTGAAGTAACACTGGGTTTTAAATGTCTGGAGCTGCTGTGCTGTTGGCGACTAACAATGAACACTTGTTTGTATTTACTCTTGTGTACTGAACATTCATTTGTTGTGCTTCCTTGTCATCTGCCCTTTATTTTTCATGAAGCTTTATTTTGTTGCGCGTCAGCTGTGATAAACAGGCATACACTCGCATTGCGTGTATAACAGTGGCCAGATAGTGGGAGTTGTGCAGTTAAACCACTGTGCATTGAAGATCGCTGGAGAATGCAGTGTTTAGCAACATTGTTAGTGCACTTGCCTCGCATGCCAGAAGCGGACGGACCAGGGTTCAAGACCAACTCGGAGCAGTGTGGTTAGGATTGGAGTGTGAGTTTTGGAGATGAAGAGAGGGGTGGGTTTGTTTGGGTTGATTTCAAAAATCAACAATGTCCAACAACGAATTTTGAGAAATCGCATACAGCACCTTTACAATAGCTTGAATGTAACTCTACACCCTTGCCACAATTAATATACACCGATCAATGAATATGCAAATTAGCCCTTCCTCAACTCACTCATGCCCACTCAGAGATCCACTCAGTCAACTTACTGAGGTAAATGCTGCATAATGATACTGTGATCTCATACCGCATTATTGAATTTGTCTTTAGATCACTGCAGTTTTAAAGAGAAAATACTCAGCAATGGTGTTGACTTATGAATTTGCACATGGCTTGTCTTAAAGCATATTAAAAATACCACATAGACAAATAAACAACATTTAAAAACTTGATTTTCACCACAGGGGGACTTTAACTGGTATACAAATGACAAGATGCAGTGCATTATCAATTTCAAGTAAGAAGATATTTCGGTGTATGGAAGAAATTCTTAAAACTTTTACCTTCTGCATCTGTAAGGTAGTCTCTCCAGAAAGGAACAACAACTTCTTCAGTATGCCTTCTATTGCTGCCAACTGGAGATAGGCGAATGGTAAAGAGGCTATCAACCAGATCAGCTGTGAGGGTTGTAGGAGACCAGCATAGAAGGGGGCGAAAACTCTCCGGGTGAGCTTGTATTTTGTCCAGCACACCAAGTGTTCTCAGTCCATCCCGAAATCTTAGTAAAAATCACAGTTAAAGTTGACACAGTTAAACTGTTTTGATTGATGACTTAAATTTTTATTTCTTCATGTGGCACATATTAATTATAACTATAAACCCTATAACCCTAGTAAACTATACACATCTACTGTACTTTAGGTTAGTTACAACTGTAAAGTATGCATGTCAAATTCATATTTTTCAGTCACACACCCATGCACACTTTGCTAATTTTTGTGCATAGTCTAGCACACTAAACACTTTAACAAAAATGGTCAACAGAAAACCTTGAACACAGTCTGAGGATACCTCTCAAAAGGACCACGCACTCTGTGTATCACTTGGAACATCAGGATGTCATCTACAAGCTGATTCTTGTCTTCCAACCTCCGCAGCGGCCTCAGGCAGCCAGCAGTGGCCAAATACTCCTCAAGTGGCTCAGTTGATGCTAGCAGCTCTTCCAGTGATTTACTCTCAGTGATCTACCAATAGATGTAATAAACAACAAAAGTTTAAAGTGATTAATTAATTAATTAATTAAATGCCCAGTGTAGAAATGGTCTACAACATATTGTTAAACTGAGAAAATATATTACCTTTTTAATTTTTTCATGCAGGTCTCTATCCGCAATATCTTCTAAAACTGGCTTAGCCAATTCTGGCCCATCAACAAGTAAAGAGAAGAGAGTTGGGGACAGAAAGCCTGCAGGAGGACCGCCGTGTACAAGGCTAACTGCTATTGCCCTGCCTGCAATGAAGTACCTGTCCTCTCTCATGGCTAGAGAAAATGAAAATATTATATGTATGTGACCGTGCAAGCATACAAAGACTTGACATATACCAGTACCGTCATATAAAATATAGTAATTTTTAATGTAATAAATAATCAATGCTATGAGATTACAATCAATGCATACCAGAACTGTCAAAGGCCAAGTTCATTTTATCTTCGTCTCCCTCAAACATTGGAGATTGTAGCAAAGCCTCCATTAGAAGTCTTAGAAATTCTCTTCTTGGTCCACCCAAGTCCACAGCCTCCTCCGGTATGCCCATATCATCAGAAAACCTGACAGAAATAGTGTGACATGGATCGTATGTTCCTCGTTTAAAACCTCTGATGGCTCCATCAAGGACTGTGGATCGGTTAATATTAAACTTGCATTTCTTCTGATGGTTTATTTTTGATGCAAGATCTTGCAAAATGTCTTTCACTGACACTGGGCATCCTGTGGTCTTTCTAAAACAAACAAGAATAATATAAGTTACAATGCTTGCTACTTTTAAGAGAGTCGTATTATGTTTTGTTCAAGATCATTGACAAATTTTGAACTTTGAACAATCTGCACAACATCTGTTGACTTTAAAGGACAATATACACATCATAAGCATATAAATGAGCAGGTAAGGCACCCCTTCGCTACATTCAATAGAGACCTGTAAACCAATCACGAAAATCTGCAATGACAACAAAACTGCATCTTTGATATAGGCTACCATAAAAACATTTGCAGTTGGACTAACCTTTCACACTGCAGGCTTGCTAGTATAGCCTGATTCAATTCCTCATCATCAGAAGACATGTCAGACAGTGCAGACATTACTGAAAGGTAGTTATCATAGTTCTCTGATTGATGGTGTGTTGAGGTAGAGGCTAATGCAGAACTGCTGCTCTGGTTAGGTGAGCTTGAGAAACTTTGGCCAGTGAGATCCACCAGAGGTGGATTAACTGAAACAGTCCCTCTAAATGATGAGGTAGAAGGCTGACTGCTGGAAGGGCACATTTCCAGTGAGCACTCTGGCAGTTGACTAGACAAACTGCTTGCCGAATTGCTGCTGTGGTTGGGGGAGTTGCCTCTTTGATTGGTCAAGGCAGGAGTTTGAGATAATAATGCTCCAGACACATGTGATGAGGCAAAAGGTTGAACTTCACAAGTACAGTTCGGAGGGGAGTCAGAGGAGGCAGCTATTAGACTGGTGAAACTGTCTGAGGGTCTATTTTGTGTTAAAGATGAGGAGTGCAGCTGCCTTGCTGAACCACTGTTTTCCTCACAGTTGCTGTCTTCACTGCAATAGCCTGTAATATCATCCTTAGAAATACATAAAAAAAACCTTCTAAATTTATATGCTAAATTTCAACAGTAATCTGAACAGTATTTCTAAGTTGCATAAAATGTCCCAGTTTTGGATTTGTTTTCATATTTGCAGAAGGTAATGACTGAAAAATAATTTGACCAATAGCGTGCATTATACATAATCGACCATTCGTGGCGTGCGAGAAGGCTGGATCTACAGAGAATGGTCAAAGCATTGCAAATACAACAACATTTTAATGCATTGCATGAAGACTGTCAATAAGAACAGTGGCTTGCACAGACCTCCGTGTAGAAATCGTGTTCCGGGGGCACATCGATATGACCACTTTCACAATTAAAGAGTCAAGGGCTCAAGCCATTTTATGCAATTTAGAATTTCTGGACGGGACACGTCCTGGGAGAATGGCGCATATGGTCACCCTAGTCTGTATGAGTAAAACAAATTACATAGTTCCTCAAAATGTTCATAGCTACAAAGCAAAAATGAAATATTAACAAGAGCTAAGATTACACAGCTCAAAGATAACTAAAAATATTTAATCTGCATGCATGTTTATGCACCAATTAAGAGTTATTGTCATTACACTGCTCTGCAAGTCAATTCAAATGTGATGTTACTTACCAAAATTGGCTTTGATGGTCTAATGTATAGGGCTTTTGATTTATATACTTTATGTATGAGACTCGCATCCAGCTCCTGTCCAGCACGCAGTTTGGGTGAAATCAATTTGTGGCCACGTGCCATCAGAAATTCTATGCTGAAAAACAGTGGTTAAAATTTAATGCAACTTTCACCACTGGAAATTACATAATCTTTAAATTCTTTATAATAAAATCATTATATCACAGTGTCACCATGTAATAAAGTACATGTGGTTACCTCACATTAGCAGAGAGCTTTTCTCCAAAGGCATACCTTATTTGTTCAGTGACAGTCCTGTAGTCCCAGGATTTCTGGAATTCAAATCCATTCAATATATGTCCTTCTTCATGTAACTGTTGCTTTGTGCGATTCTTGACAACGACACTGCTTGATGGCGTTGGAAGAAGGATGACATCTTTGTTGAAAGTATCATGAAAATGTGTTTTGGCCCTAAAAAAAACAAAGCGTATATTCTAATTTAAATGTATTTATCCATAACAGTAATCTGTAGTTCATCAAACCATAAAACATGCAAAAATTTAGGATGATGCATTTTTATTTTCCTGCCACAGCTCTTTTAAAAAAGTTAGCGATCATTCATTTCATTATTCATGCCCTTTAAATCTACAGTAAAACTGGTGACAGAGTACATCTAATCACGCCAATCATTTAAATGAACAAGATAATGGAGGAACAAAGACACAGAACTAGAAAAAAGGAAAATGTTGTCCTACAATGAGCTAAAATAAAAATATAATTAAAACCAAATACATTGTTGACTACTACATTGTTGTACAACTACTAATTTCTATTTTTCCCCATATGATCTTTCCCATACGGAAATGTAATATATGTACAGTACATATATGAAATTTACATATATTAAATATATCCACATATATGGTGAAAACATATATGAAACCTATTCGAAAATGGAACAATTTCATATATTGACATATAAAACTAGCCCATATAAATATAAATGTTTATATATGTATAAAACAGTCTTATATACATATATGTCACATATATAAATATCAATATACATGACATATTTCTTTGTATAAATGTTCTATATACAAATTACACATATATGTATAGCATATTGCTCACAATGCACATGGCCTTAAATGTTAAATGGTGCAGTTAGGAAAAATAGAATACAGTAAAAGAGTTAAAACATTAAATCTTTATTAAAAAATTAAGTTGTGCAAAATTAGAAAACTAATGAACACTCAACAAAACAAGCCCAGAACATGAAAATCCACCAACAGGGGCCTGTACCATGAAGCTGGTAAGTTTCAGATTAGTTTGCCACAATTCTGGGTTTTAGGTACCATGAAAGTAACTTGGCTTTTAGCGATGTTCAGCACCATAATAACTTGCACCCCACGGCTAACCTCTCAACTGGTGATAAAATTATCTGGCTTTAATAATAATTACTTAGAATTATTATATGATTTATATTATATGATATTATTATTAATTCATTAAACAAGCAATTTTAGTTAAAATTTTATTTTAGCAGTTATTATTAAGCATTTAGTTTCAATGAATATTAATATATACAGATCATACTACCTTCATGGTACAAGCCCCAGGTATATGATGCATACTGTTCATTTTTTAAGTTTTAGAGTATTTTTGGATGTCCGCAGCTCAGTGACCTTTTGATTAATAGTGACCCTTAGTTTGGCCCCTGGTGGTTCCAGGAGATCTCTGGATCACTGCATCTGTAAAAAAGACAAAGAAAAGTCTTTTAGTTTTACAACATTTATCTAAGGACATCCAAATTACAATCCCCTAAAACACATTAAATGAACACGGGCATACTTCGTTAGGTAGATAAACTAAATGTTACTGAAATTTAGGCATTTTTCAGAACCACGTGTAATCCCAATTCTATTTTATACCCCTTCGCCCTTCCCCTTCCCCTTCCCCTTGAAACAGAGTGGCAAGGTGTAGGGGTGAAAATATTACCCTAAGAAATGGGAAACCACTACAACACGTCATCATAGATTCTTTTATTAGTGTCCTGTAACATTTAACCAGTATGAACAGCAATGAAGTGCGCATATCAGCAGAAATCAGGCGCGAGCACGTTTAAAAGATCACTCACTCACAACATTGTTTTGCGCTGTATTTTGGACGGCGCTCGGTTTCAGTTAGAAAACGTATGAGCCTTCGAGTTTCTCAAGACTGGTGAAGCTGCTTTTCCATCGGGCCAAGCCGTTTGTTTAACTATTGCATTTCGTGCCGAGTCAGCCGGTACGGATATGGTTTAGTTTTCTACTGTGGTGCTGCTGCGATAACAGAGCTCTTTGCAAAGTAATACAAATGAGTTAGTTGTTGCCTTGGTAACACAAGAGTTTACAGACGATACAAGATGTGTTCACATCATTCAAATAGCGCGTTTAGCAAGCTACGGAGAAACTGGCAACCAGGTAACACATAAGTAGGGGTGTTCGATTCCAGGTTTTTTGGAGTCGACTCCGACTCCCACTGTTGGAGTCGATGGAATCGACTCCTCGACTCCATTTACTGTACATCAAAACGGTCATAAATTAATTTATTTTTCCCCGACACGAAGCCTTAAAATCCCCTTAAAAACAACTTAAAAACAACATGCGTTTAGGGAGAAATTAGTCCGATTTAGAGATGACTTGATGAATAGCATATCAACATTGTAATTGCCGATACCTAATTTTACCGAGAGAAAAGTCTGTGGTCGAATATTATGTCAGAATTAAATAAACGAGAAAGCAGGTAGCCTATTCTTTAATGAATTCATCTATTCATTATAATGGTCGGGGGATGGCGCTAAATGCACATGACATCTTAAAAGTGCTTAGACATGAGAGTTAAAGATACTAAAATTAATACTATACATAAAAAATGCATACAATAATGTACACTTATTAATGTGTTTATTATTGATGTGAGTTTTTTATTATGTTTATGTATGGTTAGTTTAATGAACACGGTTAACTATGGAAAATCAAATCTATTTATTGCAATAATATAAGCTACCATCAGTAAGCCTACTAAAGCTGACACGGAGGTATGTATAATTACAAACTCACTATGACTGTTATCCATTTCTAAAGTAAGCTACATAAATGTATGTGACAAATTTTCTGCGACGGCTCTCTGACGCGAATTCAGTGTCCGAATTCCTCGCTTCATTTTGTTCACTCCTTGCCTAGTGCACTTAACCATAGACATTATGCACTTCACTACTATGCATTATGTAGGCTTTGGATTCGAGAATCAGTAAACAAGTGAGCGATTCCAGACACAGCAACAGAGTTGACACCGAGAGTCGATTCCTGTGCTGGAGTCGACCCCGACTCTGGGGCTATTCAGAGTCGAGGAATTGACTCTTTTGGAGTCGACTCCCCATCACTACACATAAGTGATCGATCCTGAGTGGAAACATCACTACCATGATCACTACACGCATTCGAGCAGCACGGTAGTCTGTGTATGCAGGGAAATTTCTCATACCCCTTCGTTCAATGTGTGGTCCCGAAAAATATTTGTTTGAAGGGCTATCTGGCCCTTTCCCTTACCTCTACCACTCCAGCCAAAAGAGAATCAAAACACCCCTACCCCTTCTTGTGAACGCACAAAATGAAGGGGTAGGGATAAGTGTCATCACACTGATACACCAAGATGACACTGATAAATTCTCATGGTTTTACTGTCACATTTGGTTCAACAGTTTTAAAAAATGAGCCTAATTAAAAAAATTAATATACATACTCATTATTGCATCAGTTTTTGTTCTGTCCAAGGCTTCTTTTGTTTCCCCAGGACTTGATTTTTTTAGACTTGCCACCTAAGAAAGAGCAACATAACAAAACAAAATCAGAACTCACTCCACTCCTATCTAACTACTCAACCATAAATGAAAATTTTCAACTTAATTCTTGGACAGCCTGCGTCAGTAAAATGGTGATAATGTAAATAGTACAACTCAAATTATTTATAAATCATATTTTAATGTAAATGTGTGTACATATATCTGTAAATATGCCAGAATTGCTATAATAGGACAGTTTTTTTTAATGTTGACCTCTTACCCAAAGACTTCAGATATTAAGTTAAATCTACATAATTACCAAAATATAATAATAATTATACAGACACATGCACACACTATGACCAATCACATACCTCTGAGATTGCGCTTTAGCAAAAGTGTCAAAATACTCCAAGAAGTATTCATGCCATAGCAGTGGGGCTGTTTGCATGACCACAACACAAACTCCTGAGCCCGGGTGAAGTTCAAGCTGTGAGGAAAGGCAAACATGAATCAATATTAAAGTTATATTAATAAACAGAACATTGCTTTAACAAAAAGTGTTTAGGGGGCCTGATACAATTTAGCTTTGCATCACATATTTTCTATACCATTACTACTATTATTAATAAATAATAATAATTATACTTAACATGATTTGATGTTAAATATCCGCTTCCGCCAGAACAACTTATGTATTCTTAAAAACCTTGGCCTGCATTTTCTTTTGCTCAGAAGTTTTGGACTGGACTGATGTTGAGTCCTCGTTGGTTTTTCTAGGGTGGACTGTCTCTGTGGGGAAAAAGGGGAATACAAAGTGTTGAATCTAAAGCAAAATTTACAACTAGGGCTATGACAACTAGGGCTATGATATTTTTTAAACACCCCTGGTTTCACAGACAAGGTTTAAGCTAGCCCTAGACTAAGTGTATGTTTGAGCTGTTTTAACTGAAAGAAACTTACTAATATATCTTAAATCATGTCTAAGCCATTGTTCCGTCTCAAGATGCACACAAGTAATGTTTTTTTTCTAGTATACGTTAATAAAAGCTACTTAAATATTCATATTGAACTAAGGCCTAATCCTGGCTTAGGCCTGTCTGTGAAACAGTGTAGTTAACAGTCATGCACTTTTATTTCTCCACTACATGTGTCTGACAGCTAAAATATTACTTTTTAAACATATTATTCTCACATAAACATTTAAAGATCATACAATTATGCACTTCATTGTAATAACCTACTTACCATACTTAAGGTTAGCTGTTAAATATGAACATACAACGCACACAATTGTGCAGTAATAGAGCAATTTAAAAAACGTAACTTAATAGTTAAACAGGGTTAATTTCTTGTCAATTAACCGATCTGTAGCCTACTAGCTGATCAGTACCTTGGTAAATCAATGGCTCATGCAGTTTAGCGATCATTTAAAATGTCTCCGTGCAACATCAATGTGTGAATTATAATAAAAAAATCAGAAATTACCTGCAACTTTATGCGCCTGTAACGGAGCGGGACTGAGGCAGAGATCCATATGCAAGCTTTTATTTACAGTGAGCATAGTCGTACAGGCTGGGTCGATCAGGGGCAAACAGGAACAGTAAGGAACAGGCAGAAACGTAGTCAGGGTACAGGCAGTAGATCGAGGCAGGCGGATATCATTCACAGAACAGGATACAAGGCAGGAGTCAGGACAGGCAGCAACGGGTCAATAAACAGGAAACAGGCAAGAACGGTAACAACAGACAGACAGAATATAAACACTCAGAATTGCAACGGGATAGTTAACAAGACTTCGCGGTGAGGTGGTGTGTGTGAAGGTCCTTTATAGTCCTGGTAATGTGCTTCAGGTGTATGTGGCAGATGCTGATTGGAGTGGAGTGTGTGCATGTGACTGGCCGGGAGGATTATGGGAAATGCAGTCCAGGAACTGACAGGATTTGTGACAGAATGTCCCCCTCCCGGAAGGCGCGTCCTCGCGCCGTAGATGGCACAACTGGGGATGGGGGGTGGGTGCCCTGGAGACCTACAGGCAGGAGATACTGGATGTGCAGGTGGGTATGGAGGTCTCCAGGGCAGGTCCAGGAACTCAAGCAGCCATGGTGGGTCAGGTGCCACGGGCGGCCACGGCGGGTCAGGAGCCTCGGGCGGCCACGGCGGGTCAGGCGGCTCGAGCAGCCACGGCAGGTCAGGCGGCTCGGGCAGCCACGGCAGGTCAGGCGGCTCGGGCAGCCACGGCAGGTCAGGCGGCTTGGGCAACCACGGCAGGTCAGGTGGCTTGGGCAGCCGCAACAATGAGTCCATAAATGGCCCTAGTGGGCTACAGTCCATAAATGGCCATGACAGCAGTGGCTGGGCAGGGTCCCCACCCACCAGCTCCCCACCCCTAGGTATACTGCCCCCCCAAAAAAGTTCTTGGGGAAATCAACGGAGGCATTGGCGGGTTCAAGGGCAAGGAGCTCGGGTGGCGCCAGCAGGGCAGATGGCCTGAGCAGCAGCGGCAGGACAAATGGCCTGGGCGGTGGTGTCAGGGCCGACCAGGGGTGCTCTATGGCCGTATCAGGAAGAGTGGACAGCTCGGTGACGGCCTCCGTGGCCGTGTCAGGGAGAGTGGACAGCTCTGGGACGCCAGCAGGCTCGAGCTGCTCCGGGATGGCAGCAGGCTCAGGCTGCTCCGGGAATGCAGCGGGCTTGGACTGCTCCGGGATGGCAGCGGGCTCGGGCTGGCAGACTGGACTATGGTCGACGGACCCTGAATACATTCTCCAAGTGCGCAAGACAATCAAGGCGTAGAAGGTGAAGACAGTCCTCTGGGCCATGGCAGGACTGACCGGAAGAGTGTGCGACTCTGGAGCGGACTCACTGGCTGGAGCGGATTCCGGAACGGACTCACTGGCTGGAGCGGACTCAACGGCAGGAACGGCCCCTTTGTTCACTGACACTGCAGGGGCGGCCATCTTGTCCATCGCATCCAGAGCACTTGAGTGCGTTGTAATAGATGAACTTGAGAGCGTTGAAACAGACGAAGTTGAGAGCGTTGAAACAGACGAAGTTGAGAGCGAAGCGGCCGCCGGGCTTGAGTGCGAAGCGGCCGGCGGGCTTGAGAGCGTAGCGGCCGGCGGGCTTGAGAGCGAAGCGGCCGGCTGACTTGAGAGCGAAGCGGCCGGCTGACTTGAGAGCGAAGCGGCCGGCTGACTTGAGAGCGAGGCGGCTGGTGAATGCTTGAGAATACCAGCCTCTCGTGCAGAAATCAGCGGTGGATCAGCCACACTGGAACGCAAACCTAGCCGCTCTCTGACTGATCCAGAGACATGACGTTGCTCTGGGCGATCGGCGAAGGCGTGACGTGGCTCTGGGCGATCAGCGGAGACGTGACGATGCTCTGGGCGATCAGCGGAGACGTGACGATGCTCTGGGCGATCAGCGAAGGCGTGACTAGGTTCAAGGTAATCAGTGCTGACCTGACTTGGTGTTGTTATTGTGGTGACCGCCATTTTGTGAGTGTCATCTGGCGCGGCGGCCATTAAACAACCAGACGAGGAATCGCGTTCCTCCGCGACACCCACAGTAAACGGAGAGCCAACAGTCAACAAAGCATAATCCAAAAAGTGACTGAGGGTGGAACGGGGTCCATTGCGAATTAATAGTTCTTTGAGTGGCTGGTTAACTCCATCACAGAAAAAGTCAATGAGTGCGCAATCAGGCAGATCCGAATAATAAGCTAGGTTTAGGTATTCTGTGATGTAATCCTCTAGTGATCGTGTGCCCTGCGTACTCCATAACAACAACTGATCAATGTCCATACCGTACAAATGTCCTCCGGGAAAGCTGCTGGATCGTGGTGGCGGCGAAGTCTTCTGTAACGGAGCGGGACTGAGGCAGAGATCCATATGCAAGCTTTTATTTACAGTGAGCATAGTCGTACAGGCTGGGTCGATCAGGGGCAAACAGGAACAGTAAGGAACAGGCAGAAACGTAGTCAGGGTACAGGCAGTAGATCGAGGCAGGCGGATATCATTCACAGAACAGGATACAAGGCAGGAGTCAGGACAGGCAGCAACGGGTCAATAAACAGGAAACAGGCAAGAACGGTAACAACAGACAGACAGACAGACAGAATATAAACGCTCAGAATTGCAACAGGATAGTTAACAAGACTTCGCGGTGAGGTGGTGTGTGTGAAGGTCCTTTATAGTCCTGGTAATGTGCTTCAGGTGTATGTGGCAGATGCTGATTGGAGTGGAGTGTGTGCATGTGACTGGCCGGGAGGATTATGGGAAATGCAGTCCAGGAACTGACAGGATTTGTGACAGCGCCATTGCCTCGTACAAATGCCATCCGCATTGAGGTTTTTTCTTCAGTCCACCTCTCCACTCGGTTAAATATACAGATCTGTCATCTTGTCCGTCCAAGAAATCATCATTATATCTCAGTTTTTATGTGTGATGTTGGAACAATGCTCCAACTTTCATTCCATTTCTTGTTTCCACTCGACAAGCGCAAACATTTTCAACCGTTGGTCTCGATCCTGAATGCGCGTAATTTGGCGGTCTTTTGATTACGTTTGAATTTGGGCGCGCGCAATGACGTAACTGCGCAGCATTCTAAATGCAAGGCCTGAAATGCAGACTGAAAGTGTTTCTATCATTTTTGTTTGTTTCTTTGTTTGTTTTTGGGTCAAATCTAAACGCTTTATTCAATAGTAAGCATTAAGCATATTTTCATTATGTAACTCTTGGTTAGGTCACAGTAATGTCAAATAACAACAACAACAAAATTAATTTAAACCATACAAAATCATTAAATAAGTAATTTAATTACAATTATTTGAAGTTGGGTTAGATTATTTTCATTGCATTTGTTTTTTTATAACAGTTTTTGTGAGCTAGTTAAGATAAGGTAAAATAAATAATGTAAAATAAATCAAGTTTTTAAAAAATTGTGCTAATTCTAAAATGGGATAGAAATTTAAATGAAATGTGGATTGTGTAGACTTGTTAAAAGTTCAGTCTGTTCAAATAATGAAAACATAAGGAATTAGTTAGGAAAACAAGCATGTAAAATGTTCTTATGTATGTTGTGTAAATAAATTGGCATATATAAATTAAACATATATTTGTGACATATATGGTCATAACATATAATATTATATAAACAAAAATCATATAGATAGTATTAATATATGTCAATATATTTATATAATATGGATATTTTATATATGCTATGAACATATATTGGCATATATAAATTAAACATATATATGTGACATATATGGTTATAACATATAATATTATATAAACAAAAAACATATACATGGTATTAATATATGTCAATATATTTATTTAATATGGAAATTTTATATATGTTATAAACATATATCAACATATATCTAGAGATATGTATATATGTGATAGCAATATATTGTCATATATTTTGCATATATGACAGTGTCACTTGCGATATAGGGACATATATGTCATATATTACATTTCCGTATGGGTTATGACAATTTTATAATTGGTTTATGTAATACAAACACTTTAATCATTTCATAATAGATTTTATATATATATATATATATATATATATATATATATACACACACACACATATATACACATATATATATATATATATATATACACACACACACAC
Source organism: Megalobrama amblycephala (assembly GCF_018812025.1). NCBI lineage: Eukaryota > Metazoa > Chordata > Actinopteri > Cypriniformes > Xenocyprididae > Megalobrama > Megalobrama amblycephala. The sequence continues at coordinate 20,643,166 of NC_063044.1, forward strand.
ATATATACACATATATATATATATATATATATATATATATATATATATATATATATATGTGTGTGTGTGTATATATGTATGTATAAAGGCATAAACAAGGACTAAATCTTACTTGAAGGCAGTCAATTAGAACTTGATTACCCATAAATTTTATCATTCTGAAAATACCCTGAGGTGACTTGAAAAACACACATAAATCAGATATTGTCGCAATCGTGTGCAACCATACCCGTTGGGGAAAAAAACGGATCACAAAATAGCCTTTGATCAATCATTCGAATAATTTTTAACAGCTTTTACCGTTTTTATTACGGATTATTAAGGTTTCTGTCTAACAGTGAAAATATATAATAAGTGTATCGATCAACGGTTTGATGTGTATTTGAAAATATTCTTGTGCTTTTGATTTTCTTTATCTAGAGTGTTAGCGGCTGGTCCTCAACAGAACTGAGGTGGATGATGACATCACTGTAAAAAAAAGCTGAAAATATACTTTGAGCACAGTTGAACGCAATTTAAATGTGTATGTGCAGGTTGCACATACACAGTTCCAGAAATCAGGCAGAAATTATAAAAAGTTACAAAAATCTATATGCTGACCCTCATGTACACATAAAAAGTGAAGTATACTTTGGCCTTTAGAAAGGTAATGACACAAAAAAAATTCATTCAAAAAGAAAGGAAAAATTGAAATAAGGATTTGTTTACGTAATACCTGGAATAATGAATGATGAAATTAATTTATTGTAATATATGCAATATAGAAAATAACTCATGTTGTATATGTCCAAAACTGTTACTTTTCAGGAACGCTGACAGACATAAAGGATGACCTATTGCATTGATTTATGACAAAAAATTAAAAATTATGAAAAATATAGCCTAATATATGAAATATTGTAAGACTTACATCCATCAAATATACAAAAGTAGCCTTGTTAAGATGTGAAATGTGTGGCAGATGAACAGTTGTCTGCAGTAAATATGTTCCTACTTGCAAAAATTTGCAAATATTAAAGATTTCTATATGGGTCATTTTTGACCCATGTGTGTAAAATTGATGTAGAAACTGTGTTTGTTTATGAAGTAAGAAAGAAAAAAATAAACATAATTATTTGTAGAAAATCAAAAACAAGATATTTAATGAATACCTGGAAAAAATAAATGACAAAATAAATTTCTTTCAAAGATTCAGCAAAGAAACACTCAGTCATGATTGAAATAACATAGGAAATGAATACGGGTCATTTTTGACCCATGTGTGTAAAATTGATGTAGACATACAAAAACTGTGTTTGTTTATAAAGTAAGAAAGAAAAAATGAACATAATGATTTTTGACAATCAAAAACAAGATATTTAAGGAATACCTGGAATAAATGAATGATAAAATACATTTCTTTTAAAGATTCAGCAAAGAAACACTCAACCGTTATTAAAATTACATAGGAAATGAATACGGGTCATTTTTGACCCATGTGTGTAAAATTGATGTAGACATACAAAAACTGTGTTTGTTTATAAAGTAAGAAAGAAAAAATGAACATAATGATTTTTGACAATCAAAAACAAGATATTTAAGGAATACCTGGAATAAATGAATGATAAAATACATTTCTTTTAAAGATTCAGCAAAGAAACACTCAACCGTTATTAAAATTACATAGGAAATTAATACGGGTCATTTTTGACCCATGTTGCGCATTAGAAGGGTAGTGATACAAAAATGATTTTTATTCAAAAAGTAAGAAAGAAAAAATGAAAATGAGGATTTGTGATGATCAAAAACAAGTTAATTGAGGAATACCTGGAATACTGAATAATGAAATTAATTTCTTGCAAAGATATAGAAAATAAAAACTCAGCCAACATTTTTGACCCATGTTGCGCATCAAAGGGTTAAATAATTAATTTAATAAATGATTAATCACATCGACTCATTTTACAATCCTGCTAGAAATTTATTAAGATTAAAACCCTTTTCATTCATTTGGTGAGGAACATGGCGTTTTGAGCAGCATTTGCACACCCTGTCATGATGCTGGTTATATGCTACTGCAGTAGATGCATTTTGCGGTATTAAAGTTAATGATTAATCGATTAATTATACATTAATTTAAACTACGATCGATCATGGAAATTTGTGTAAATCGACATCTCTAATCAGAATGATTCCAGTTGAGGACAGTCATTGAATCAGACCACAGTTTTGTTTGCCGAATAAGCAGGTCAAGTTCCCTCTGCAACAAATTTGCTGAACCTCGGTGAGGGCAGCACACAATTCAAGATGAGGTAGGGAATTTGATTTACGAGGGGCAATTCTTGATTGTGCCATCACAAAGGAGACTAGAACTTCACTCTCATGGTTTAAAATGCTCAGGTAGCCTACGGACCCATAAGCTTGTTCAGAGGCATCACAAAATACATGCAACTCTCTCCTAATGGAATTACCATCAAGTTCAACAGGACCATATGATCTCGACGGTTCAATAGAAGTGATAGCAGGAAATTCACTGTATTTATTTACCACTTATAGTACATTTGAACCCATAGTATACTACAAGTGGTAACTGAATATAGTTTTTAAATAAAGAGATAGTATATTAAAAGCACATTTTAGTTCATACTTCATGGTGTCTTGAAATAGCACAGTTGAGTAAACTTAGATGTACTTTGGGTACTTATCTTAAGATTAAAAGAATTTTTAGTATATTAAGTACAAAATTTGTGTGCGGAAATAGAGCACTTTAAGTACATTATAGAAGTGTACATGGCGGTGACTTTAACTCAGGATTAGCTTGCTCATTATGCTGCGCTTGCAGACTATATCACAGTTCTTGGGCTAATGCTGCAGCTGACTGTCACAGTAGAAGGGGCAAGTAAGTCCATATTAGGTGAGGACAGTGCTATCTGCACTGTCCTCAATGTTGGCTACTTGCTTCAGATGACCAAGAACTTCCTGAACAGCACATTCAATTAATTTTACTATTTATCTGCTTCACACTTTGGCTCAATTCCATAACAAGCTTCTTTATCTCTAGTAAGACAAGGTCACAATGTTCAGAATAATTCTCTGCAATAGATCCAGTACTGCTCTGGACTGGGAATGAAGAAACTGAAGGACTGGCTTGGTCTGCAGACAAGATGATACGTGGCATTGGCTAATTGATTGATCTTGGTCCATTGGAACGCTCAGTTCCGGCTCGAAGGACCATGTAAATGACTCTTAGGATACTGCTGAATCATGGGGAGCATCACAATGGAGCGTCAGTTAAAACAGCTTAAAGGGTTACTTCAGGATTTAGCATTAAGCTTTGTATTAGTAGAATACCACTAGTATTTTCGAATTAGCGTGCTTTCCCCCTTCATATCAGCCCGAGATGAGAGATTTATGCATTTTTATTCTGTAAAAAAGCCTCCGATGACGCAAAAATCATCATTTTGCGTCATCGGAGGCTTTTTTGGCCAGAGGCTTAAAACTACAGCCAGTAATAGCAGGTAGTTCCGCATTTTTTCACCACGCCCATACATGCGCGCGTTTGAGGTTACTCACAGACATAGATCAAAGATTTTATCAAAAGTGGGTGTCAATTATATTTTTAAGCTTACAGTAATTAACTTTATTTTGTCTGCACTACATCAGTGGTTCATCTCGCAAATTTATCGGTCTCTGCAGTCATCTCAACCAATACAGCAACAGGCTTTTGTGGTAACGTTAGCATAAATAGATAAATAAACTCAGTTTTACAGAACAGAGGCTTTACTTTGATAACAGTCAACTTATATGCAACTTATATGTAATTGTCTATCTAACGTTACTTTGCTAAGTTTGCAGTTTTACTGCTACCTACAACACTACATATAGGCTACTGTATTATCAGAAATAGAGTCTAGTATCAGCGAGTCTTACCTCTAGGCGAATACGCTTAGTACCAGATGGCCCAGGCTGTTCGTCCTCTTGGAAAGTGAATATCGATGGTATCGCGATATCCTTCAGAATGGTTCTCTTCATTGCAAGGATATTTGGTTCGTAGTCCTCGTGCTTGAAATGGAGACTACATATTCTGCGGTTTTTTAGGTTTTCTATAACGGTGTCATCTCCAAACTTCGGGTGTTTGATGGCCCGCAGCCACTGTTTACATCGCTCCAAATCTTTAACTTAATCGGAAAATGATGGAAACTTACTTGTCCTTTCCTGGTTTTGGGTGTACATCCAGGTACAAAGCAATTTAGCACCATTTCGCTGTAAATGTATGAACTAACTCACGATTTATTTGTTTGAATTTTCCTGAGTGCCGCCTGTAACCGATAGGCGTGGTTTGGGCGTGGCCTCGCAAGGGCAGCAAAACAAGTGCATTCTGGGAGTTGTTGTCTTTCATCCACATTAGTCAAAAATACATTTTCTGCCTTTTCTCAGTCTAGAAAGCTCCAAATTCAAAAATAATTTCACATTTCTACTACATAAATGACCAATTTTAAATACACATTCATCTTTCCAGGGGTGAAGTACCCCTTTAAGGCAACATCCAAGTTTTATTTTCACCAATGACATTACATAAGTCATTTCATAGGTGCATCAGACTGGTTTATTTGTACAGAGAACCATGTGACAATTCCTGAGCAGCAAAGACAAGCAAAGGAAGTAAACCACTCTACTGAAGAAAGCCTTCTTAAAGGCCAGTAATTGAAGTCACAACAGGCTTCAGCTGTCAAAAGTGGGTGGGGCTTCAGTGACATCAACAGTGTCAAAGGGATTTTCAACATGGTCCACGTGTGTCTGTAGATGATTTGACTGTGTGTGTCTGTAGATGATCTGACTGTGTGTGTCTGTAGATGATCTGACTGTGTGTGTCTATAGATGATCTGTCTGTGTGTGTCTGTAGATGATCTTACTGTGTGTGTCTGTAGATGATCTCATTGTGTGTGTCTGTAGATGATCTGACTGTTTGTATGTAGACGATCTCATTGTGTGTGTCTGTAGATGATCTTACTGTGTGTGTCTGTAGATGATCTGACTGTTGTGTGTCTTTAGATGATCTGTCTGTTGTGTGTCTGTAGGTTGTCTGGCTGTATGGTGACAGAGGAAGGCTGTGGTTATGTGTCTTCAGCTCTGAGTTCAAACCCCTCACACCTGAGAGAGCTGGATCTGAGCTACAATCACCCAGGACAATCAGGAGTGCAGCTGCTCAACCACAAATTGGAGGATCCAAACTATAAACTGCAGATACTTAAGTATGTCAAACACTAATAATGACAAACTGAACATGTGTGAATAATGAAGATCTACGTTAATGTGTGTTTGTGTGTTTATAGTGTGGATCATGGAGGAGAGGTCATGATGACAGCAGGACTACGAAAGTGTAGGTCTACACACACACTCTCTCTCACACACACACACACACACGTTCATTTTGGTGAATTGTGGGGACATTCCATAGGCGTAATGTTTTTTATACTGTACAAACTGTATTTTCTATACCCCTGATCATTAATATGTACGCCCCCAAATATTTGCATATGCCAGCCCATGTTCAAGGCATTAGACATTCAAGGCATTAGACATTAGACGTCTGGATCTGTGCACAGCTGAATCAGCAGACGTTTTGCAGGTAAGCAAGCAAGGACAATAGCAAAAAATGGCAGATGGAGCAATAATAACTGACATGATCCATGATATCATGATATTTTTAGTGATATTTGTAAATTGTCTTTCTAAATGTTTCGTTAGCATGTTGCTACAGTTAACATTGTACAGTTAAATGTGGTTAAAGTTACCATCGTTTCTTACTGTATTCACGGAGACAAGAGTCGTCGCTATTTTCATTTTTAAACACTTGCAGTCTGTATAATTCATAAACAACTTCATTCTTTATAAATCTCTCCAACAGTGTGTAATGTTAGCTTTAGCCCGTTAGCCACGGAAGATAGCTTCAAACTCATTCAGAATCAAATGTAAACATCCAAATAAGTACTATACTCACATGATCTGATATGCTGCATGATGAACATTTTGTAAAGGAGAAGCAGCCTGAATCGGCGCATTTATAATTATGCCCCAAAATGGGCAGTTAAAAAAATGATTTTAAAAAAATCTATGCGGTATTTTGAGCTGAAACTTCACAGACACATTCAGGGGACATCTTAGACTTATATTACATCTTGTGAAAAAGCATTCTAGGGCACCTTTAATTGTTTTTCTATTAGGTTAATGATATATTTTATGCCCCAAACAAACATCACAGAAAAACACTAGATTTACAGACAAACATAATTTGGTCAGTTTATGAGCTGTTTTTAACTAGTTATCAGTGTCTTGACACGTGACTATTAATTCAGTACAATAAAAACGCCACACTCTCGTCCAAACTAGAGTTTACACGTGTTTTCCAAAAGTTTCTCATTCACACTGAAACATCAGAAACGTTAAATTCACTTTACTGCACATGTGTGAAACACTAAAGCTCATTGAGATGATACAGACGATCAGACTGTTTCTGGCAGGATCATTTTATTTATCAGAATATCTCAGCATTCACTGAAGCGTCCTGGTCGCTCTCAACATTATATGTTTGGTCTTAAACTCAACTGCGCTCATGTTTCGCCGCAGGACAGCAATTGTGAGTGAAATTTATGTCATGTTTGCAGGACTGTGAAATGAAGAGTGAACAAAGTAACGTATCTTTAGCAACAGTGTGAAAGTGAACAGCTCATAACAGACACAATACCGGTGTAAACACAGATATCTATCGGTACAGTACGCGTCACATGACTAAACATGCGTCAGTGTCTTCAAATACCTCAGTTTTCACAGTCACACTACAACACGAAAACAGCTTTATCAAAATTATCCACTCGTGAAGAGCGTCTTCAGAAAGCTCAGTTTTCACAGGACAAAATACTATGGAAGTCAATGGTGCCCAAGAATTGTTTAGTTTCCCACATGCTTCAAAATATCTTCCTTTTGTTTTCAGCAGAACAAAAAAATTTATGTAAATTACGACAGAATTTTAATTCTAATGCACAGATCTGTTCATATCAGATTGTTTTTGTCCGTCTGTTGAATGAACCGAGCCACTACTGCAGAAAGCCTGCTATCATTACGCCTTCACATTTAAGTGTCGCTTTGGTACTTTTGACAACACTAGCCTGCTCTGTTTCAGGCCTGACAGCTTTTTCACACAGTTTTGTTTAGGGCTCCAGAAGTCTAGGACCGGCACTGCTAGTGAGGTCTGAATCTCTAGTCTCTGTTCAACAGCTTTCACTGGATTAGTGAGGACATTTGTGAATCTGGAGGACATTTTGTCAAAGCTGTAAACACAGACACACACACACACACACACACACACACACACACACACACACACATCTTCACTGTTGTTGTTCTTGATGTTTCTCTTTTCTTGTGTTCAGATGCCTGTGATCTCACACTGGATCCAAACACAGCAAACACTCGACTCGTTCTGTCTGATGGGAACAGGAAGGTGACGCGTGTGGAAGAGTGTCAGCCGTATCCTGATCATCCAGAGAGATTTGAGTGTGATGTGTTTCCTCAGGTTCTGTGTAGAGAGAGACTGACTGGACGCTGTTACTGGGAGGCTGAATGGAGCGGAGATTATGCTGTAATATCAGTGACATATGAAGGAATCAACAGGAAAGAATGGAGTAAAGACTGTGTATTTGGAAGGAATGACAAATCCTGGAGTCTGTTCTGCTCTGATAGAGAATTCACTGTCAGTTACAATAATAATGATACCGAAATACCTTTCTGTTCATCCTCTAAGAGAGTAGGAGTGTATGTGGACGTCTCGGCCGGCTCTCTGTCCTTCTACAGCGTCTCTGACACACACACACTCGCACACTTACACACACTCAACACCACATTCACTGAACCCCTCTGTGCTGGATTTAGGGTTGATAATTCCTCAGTGTCTCTGTGTGATATTAAATGACAGAGAGACACTCTGTAAATCCTCTTTCTGATCTTCACACACACTCATCAAATCTCACTTCATCACAATTGTATGAATTCATTTTTAATTCATGTTTTTCATTGTCATCTAGAAGTTACACATCTAGATCAGACACACACACACACACACACACTGTTCTGAATCTGGAATAAACAGAATAATAAAGGTGCTTTAATATTCATATTGTAAATTGTTCATCAGATTGAATAAAAGTACATTTGAGACTCATTTAATCCTGAACTGGTTTGTGAATGACTGATGTGAACTGATGACAGTATGAATGATCATGAATGTGATTCAGATCAGCAGAATGAAGAAATCCCGTCGTCTCCTGAAAGAGAGAGAGAAAGAGAGAGAGAAAAGTTAAAGGTCCCGTTTTTCGTGGTTTTTTGAAGCTTTGATTGTGTTTATAGTGTGCAATATAACATGTGTTCATGTTTCGCGTGTAAAAAAACAGTATTTTCCACATAATTTACTTATCTGTATACCGCTGTTTCCACTGTCATAAAAACGGGCTGATGACTTCCTTGTTCTATGAAGTCCCTCCTTCAGAAATACGTAACGAGTTCTGATTGTCCCAGCGGTTCCTGTGTTGTGATTCGACAGCTCTGAGCGCACCGTGCCCGGAAAAGTCACGCCTCTTACCATAACGTGGAGATGCATGCGCTCAGTGTTATTGTAAACATGTCTTTAATTTTACCCTATCAATTTGAGCCGGAATCAGACCCGGTGATTGGACTGCGGGATGAAAATAACAGCGTTTCGATGACATGGCGACAAACACACTCTACAAACGCAACTCTTGTGTATTCCTGTGGGCGGAGGTTAGTCAAAAAACTGTTTTAGTGACGTCATTAAAGAAGGAAGTAGAGGGATGTAGTCCAAACTGGCCGTTCGATGTAGGCGACTTCTGTTAAATAAAATATCTCGCTTGGCATTGAACTTTGAGCTTTAACATTTTACAGATTTTATTTATACTCTAACAACAACATTACACACTAACTAAAGTTTAAAACATGGGATCACGAAGAACGGGACCTTTAAAGTGCAGAAACAGCTGTTTAAGGTTCAAACTGAGCTGAAAATGAGCATATTTCCAAAGGATTAATGGACGCTGTGTTGATCCACTGCGTCCGTTGGGATTTGACACAAATGACGATAGTTCATGGCTGATTTCAACATCTATTTCAGCATCACCAACATCACTAACAGTGGTTTAGTACAATAGCAGATCTGCTATATTTCTCCTCAGTAATATTAGCTCTGAACTCTTTAACTCTTTAACCAGTAGAGGCATTTTTAGAGTTGTTTCTGAGTGACACACAAAAGTAAACACTCATAACTCCAAAACTATAGCAAGAAGAGTCAAAAGATCAGGATCATTTGACAGAAACCTTTTACATTTTTAAGAAGAAATATACTTGATTACATTTGAAAATTATCATGCTGAGAAACTGCTGATAAAAAACAAGCACATATATTTATAATGTTTATTATAATTGTACATATCTTTGTTATTTGACATGCAATAACTCAGGAAGGAAGTTCCTCTACATGTGAGCTGCATCTGGATCAAATCTGATCATAAATCAATCAAAAGCTACAGCATCTGGAACAAGGAAGCCTCTTTGTTTGGCTCTTGATGCCCCTATTTGCAAATATTTGCATATGCCAGCCCATGTTCCCAACATTATGAAAGGCATTAGACAAGGGCAGCCAGTAACGTCTGGATCTGCACAGGTGAATCAACAGACTAGGTAAGCAAGCAAGGACAACAGCGAAAAATGGCAGATGGAGCATGTAGCAAATTAGCTCAAAATAAATATGAATAATTAATCATAACTAGTTATAATTAATTATTAATATTTGGATCAGTTAATAAAATTAACTTAATGTAATAAAATTAATATTACAATCAATTAACCCGTTGTCCAATGAACACACAGTGTTAATTGTTTATTAATTCTAAGAAATGTTCATTTCCAGGTTATGGGAAATAACAATCTTATTGTAAAGTACTACTAACAGCCTGTAAGTCAGGATCGACATGAATAGGGACTCCAGTATATGAGCGCAAAACACAGACAACCTTACGTGTGACATGAACAAGACTTTATTAACTAGACTAAACACTTAAACTACTCTAACATTCACACACATACATGCATATAGTTTACCAAGAGAGAGAGAGAGCTAAAGCAGAGTACAGGAAGCAAGAGGTTACAGCATTGTTTGACATTCAGCAGATCAACAGCCTTGAGCAAACAATCAGTTTAGTTTTAACAGGCCCTTCTTTAAAAAGGGTAAAGATACTCAATGTATCAGATAATGAGACTAAGTTTGATACTTGCATGTCTCTCCAAGTTGAATTAAAACTGTCCTGATGCAATTTGTGGAGGTTTCCATTGAATCTTTGGCCCCGTTCACACCGCAAATCTTAATGCTCAATCTGATTTTTTGCTAAGATCCGATTTTTTGTTTGGCTGTTCACATTACCTGATTACTATCTGATTCCAGTGTGAACTGTTTGAGGTTTCAAACTAACCCGCATGCGCAAAAGAACAATAACAATGACGTCAGACGCAGCACGCTGTCGCACTAAAGTTTGGGAGGTTATGGAGGAAGTAAGCATTTTCGCTTTTATTTCAAAATGTTTGTGTAATGGAAGCCGTAACATTAATGAGCAGGTGCTGAAGAGGAGAAGAACGAAGAGAAAGAGAGCAAAATTGGTGGATTTATGGCTGCAAATTCACTACAGAGGTCTGTGTGAATGCGTAGATGAAGCCAGGAGTGGTGGGAATGTGATGTGAATAGTTTCACTGAGAAGCTGTTCTTTGAAAATTTTAGGATGTCGAGGGCAACTTTTGATTATCTCTGTCAGCGCCTCTCCTCAAGACTCCTACGGCAGGACACTCAATTTAGGCGACCCATCTCCGTGCAGAAATGTATAGGAGTTGGGCTGTATTGGCTGGCAACGGGGGTCAGTTACCGCACGATGGGTAACCTGTTTGGCATTGCCAGGACTTCTGTGTGCGCGATTGTGCACGAATTTTGCAAGGCCGTGCGCCAAGTCCTCATGCCCGAGTTCATAAAACTGCCCGAAGGAGATGCCCTCCGGGAGGTCCTACAAGGCTTCCAAATGAGGTGTGGTTTTCCACAGTGCGCTGGAGCAATTGACGGGTGTCATATTCCCATCATTGCCCCAGAAGAAAATCACGTTGACTACTTCAATTGCAAAGGATGGCATTCTGTCCTTCTGCAGGGAGTTGTAGATCATCAGTTCTGGTAAGCCTGCTACAATTATGAAATAATCTCTCCTGGAATTTTTTTTTTTACTTTACTTAGTGCTAACCGTCATTGAGTGAAAAGTCTGATTTAGGTTTATAAAATAGTTAAATAATGCTGCCTTGTGATACAATTATGTGCTATGGATATGGCAAGCCGCTTTAACATTTAATCTTTTAAACCTACTAGTCTCTATTTTCATGCTAGCACTTATTTTTTAGATACTAGTATCTATTCCATTAAGTACTAGTACTTATTCATTAGCTAAATAAATACGTACTAGTACTTAATGGAATAGATACTAGTATCTAAAAATAAGTACTAGTAGCATGAAAATTTAGACTAGTATGTTTAAATGATTAAATGATAAAACGGTTTGCCATAGTATGGCTTGTCAGTAGACCTACTGATATTACAATATGATAGCCCCTCTGTGTTTACAGTAACCATCTGTTTGTTTTGTTTTGCAATCACCTACCGATCATTTCAAAATTAGCCTATATTTAAATGTTTCACAGTGCAGTAATAACTGATTTGTGTTTCTTTTCATAATTGTTTACATGGACAAAAATATAAAATAACACATCACATGTCCCCATAACAGTTTCACCAACATTTACACGGGATGGCCTGGAAGTGTCCATGACGCCAGGGTTCTTAGGAATTCCTGTGTCTTTGCAATGGCAGAGAGAGGGGAGCTTTTTCCACCAGTAAGTTGTTCTATCACAGTCATGCACACATGTACACACACACAAATCCTATTTGGAAACAGTACCATCTTAGTATAAAGGAGATTAAAATGTTTAGAGAAACATATTAGAACATCTAATAAATTCAACTTCTCTTATTTTCCATTGCCAAAGAACACAGTGGAGTTCAACGGTGTCCAAGTACCGATCATGCTGCTTGGTGACCCGGCATACCCCATGCAGAGCTGGCTTATTAAAAGGTACACTGACACAGGGAACCTGACAGAGCAGCAAAGGTACTTTAACGAGCAACACAGCAAAGCCAGGGTGACGATGGAATGTGCATTCAGCCGATTGATACCATCATAAGTGCATGCTGCACTCTCCACAATGTGTGTGAGAAGCATGGTGAGGCCTATGAGGGACCTGCTCGAACTATTCTTCAGGACAACAGGATAGCAGAAGGAGGGACACAAGATGCTGCTGAGCCAACAAGAGTCAGAGAGGCACTGACAGAGTTTTTTTTTTTTTTTTTACAGCCAACGCTGATTCACAAAAAAAACTTTAATTGACAATGTTTAAACATAACATTCTCGAAGTGTGGAGTAACAAAAAAAAAAAGTTTTCAACACTAATGATGAAACGGTCAGTTTTGTTCTGAAAAAATACATAAAAATGAAATGCATCCCTGTAAAATTAGTTGTGCAGGTGTATGTAAACAAATAATCCATATAAAAATCATCATCAAATTTTCCACATGAGAATTTTTCTCGGCTAAAAAATAAGAAAACCTGCTAACTTCCATGTTCTACTTTGAATAATTACTCTGAAAATGTTCATGTTCAAAATAAAAATTATTCTGCTATAGTGCAAGTCTCTGTCGGTTTAATAACACTACATAACTTTCAAACTGTAACCTGAAATCAAACTGTCAAATATAATCTGAACTGTAATTAACCTTTATAATGATGGATACACTTTGCATATATTGACCAACAATACTGAAAGCAATTCACAATATCGTGATCTAATTTACTTTTCCTCATCATCTGGAGGTTGGTAGAATGGTGGATGTCCTGAGGCCTGGCTGAAGGACTGCTGAGCTGGACCTTGAGGGTGTGCTGACACCTGGCTGAAGGACTGAGGTAGATCTGGAGGATGTGCAGGAGGATGGTTGAAAGGTTGAGCCAGATCTTGCAGAAAAGATAGAGGCTGGTTGGTTGTCTGGTTACATGGTGGAGGCTGAGGTGAACCCATGCTAAATTTCAGGGGCTGAGTAAAGTTGTAAAAGGTAGGCTGAAGCGGTAGTTGTCTTGGGTTGTACTGTGAGGGCTGGACTGGTGCCTGGTAGATAGGTGGAAATGGGGAATTTGATCTTGCAAGAAACTGTGTGAACATTGAGAGCATTTTGAGCTCATGCTCATGCTGTGCTGCTTGCATTTTCAATTGAAGCTCAGTGTCGTCTGTGTTGTTGAGGGCACTGCTGATCTTTTCAGCGAAGTTTTCCAGTGTTGCTTCCATCTTGGTCTTCCTTTTCCTGCTCTTGGCAGATGTAGCTGTAAGAAAGAGGAGAAAGTGTTTGGCCATTGTATCACAATTAAAAAAATAAACAGTTAGGCTTGGAGGGTAGACATGAGTATAAGTACAAACTTAGCAGTAATACAGTACAGTACAGTAATAACAGAATACAAAAATAGTAATGGATGGGTTAGCTAAGCGAATATATTACTAATGATTTAGCAACAGCCTGATAAAAACATGATGATTCTTACTTCCAGAGGACTTGGTGGCTGTTGTGCTTCTTCCAGTGGTCTCTGTAATGCCTGCAGCTGATGAGCTTTCTCCAGATGTAGATGGTGCAGAAGACACAGAAGGTGCAGAAGACACAGAAGGTGCAGAAGACACAGAAGATGCAGATGGGAGTGACTCGGTGCTTGTATCATCTGGTGCAAGCAAACATATCATGTAATGCTATAATGTGATGTATTCAATGCAAATATTATGAGCTGGTTCACGTTACCAATTGACATAACACCCTCAACACAAACACGTTACCCTGAGAAGATGAGGATAACATGGTAGCCCCCCTCCTTATATGTTAGGTTATAATATGGGATTTGGTTCTGTAGAGCCAGGTTACCAGTGCACTGGATCAGATCGTAGATAGACTGTGTACATGAATGACAAGCCCAATCTCATGAAAGTGCGTATCTATACCAGGAATTAGCATAATTCATTGAGGGATTTGTCAGTGTGATTGATAGATTAAGTATTTCAAATGTAGGCTATTATATACAAGCACACACAACTTTTTTTTTTCTCACTATCTTTTGGGGGTTTCTTGCTTTTAGACTAGTCGGATACAAAACTTCCATTTAAACAACAGTAAAATTAGTCATCGCGCACATCCCTAATAGATACGCACTTTCATGAGTGTTTGGAACGACAGTCACGTAAAGGGTACTAATCTCTGCTTCTCTGGTGGGTTTCCAAGTTGTGCAAAGAATACTGGGAGCAGCTGACTGGCTCGTTTATTCTGTGAACATAATTTTCCTATAACAAACACGCCAACTTTCTAGTCTCTTTCTACAGTATATGCGTAGGCTATGTATGTCAAGACTGAAAACGTACCTGTCTCGCCATCTATATCGAGGCTGTCTGCCGAACTCCTCTGAGTTTCAGGCTCCTCTTCACCTGCTTCGTAGCTATCCAGCAGCTCCAACGGCTGACAGCTGGGTTTATCGCCCATAACATGGCTAATCTCGTTATAAAATGGGCAGTTGATGCGACCACGACCGCTTCGGTTGTTAGAATCATTTGCTTCTTTAAATTTAGCTTTAACCCTCTGGAGTCTGAGGCTGATTACACTGTATTCAACAATTTTATGTCAAATTTCTATATAGAGGAGTAATATTTATTCTATATTTATTCTATATAGCATCACTATGAGTGCTGGATACTGTGTTTTCAATTCATACTTGCAGCCGGAGGGCGCTCTGTGCACCTTTAGGCCACAAATCCATATAAAGAAGAAGAAGAACCAGGAACTAACTGCATAGGTGCGTCCCAATTCGCGTACTTGTGCACTATTCTATGACGTTTTTAAGTATAAATAGTGCGAGTAGTGCGTTCACACTGAAAATTCCAAAAAGAAAAAGTGCACTTTAAATACCCGGATGCAGGTATTTATACCATTGCCATTGCATAAATACCATTGCTGCGACAGATTTCCATCAATCGCAGGGTTCCCGTCTGTCCTTAATGTCTTAAATTCACTTTTCAACATTTTAAGGCCGTAAATAGGCTTACATTTCTCAAATAGTGTAATAAATGTCTTAATTTTAGTTTTAATCAGTCTTAAATTAAGGAAAGACGAGGTGTATTCACCCTGCTGAAGGGGATGAGTTGAGCAAAAGCACGTTCCTCTCTCCACTCTAAAATCGTTCTGTAATCACTCCGCTCTTGGTCCACTCTGGGTTTTCCATTCCACTTAGTATTGGAGAAGTGCATGTCAGGCTACGTTCTGAGCTAGAACGTTATTTCAGCTAGCATGGACACAGTTGCAGGAAAGCTCCGATGTATTGGAGATCGATAAAAGTGTAAAAAATAAACAGATGGGCTTGGCTTAAGCCGAGTTCAGACTGCATGATTTTCAAAGTAGTCGGGTCACTGTTCTTTTCACACTGCATGACTATCTTGGCCAGCATTCAGTCGCTGCTGTGTTCAAACTGCACGATGGATTGGAGACAGAAGGTTTCACACTGCATGACTTTACAATAGTAAGAATCGCCGACAACTCTGTCTGGCACGCAAACTACGTTTCACAACCAAACACATGCGAGATGTGACAAGGAAACAACGCGATATCACGCGTGCAAGACCGGAATTCTCATGTGAGACTGAGATGAAATGTCAAACAGACATGGGTGCTCCTGCCAAATTTCTACTCATTTTTCTTCCATTTCTTGGGTCCAAATAGACCGAGAAGAAGCCTTTTATTGAAACAAAGCCATGCTTGCTGATATTTTGGTCTATAGCTCCTCCCTGAACTCCCCTCTGCTCTGTATCTTGCTCTCTCATTGGCTGTCGGTCATCGCCGATGTAGTTTTCAGTCAGAACAGTTTTCACACAGCAGGATTTTGAATCGCCGACAGGTCCAGATATTTAGCATGCCAAATATCTCACGGGCGTCGGCGACTCGTCTGTGATTCTCTCAGATCACGTCTTTGCTCATTCATACTGCGTGATTGTCACTCACGTGAACGAGCACCGATTTGCCTGTGATTTCGAGCATTTGTCGGCGATTTCTCAAAACCTGTCGGCGAGCCAAAATTGGGGCTAAAATCGTGCAGTCTGAACTCGGCTTTCGTGAAATGGGTGAGAATGGCTTTTAGTTTGTGGGCTAAAAGGTATGTGTCTTAAGCCCGCTTCTGCCACAGTTGAGTAAAAAATATAATTCTGTAAGTCATAATAACCAGAAACTTTATCGTTATATGTTACTTTGCAACACTAGATGACTTGCAGAAACGTTAACAGTTGTCATCATGAATCCGAATTAATGTTATCAACGTGCCTTGTGAGATCATCTTGAATATGACTTTTGAGAAGGAAATGCACTTTATATTTTTACAAGATGTTTATTTTCTTTTAGTGACCCCAGTTGAGGTCATTATGGCCAGTTGTGACACACCCACATCCACCACGTCTGCACCCAGTTTAAACTGTAAGTACTAGTCTTGGCTGCTTGACATTTGACAGCTGATATTACAATGTCCGTCTTAAAAGGACAACAAAAATTAGACTGTCATCTATATTTTGAGGTGGTGTTGCTAGTTTGATCTGTGTTCTCCCACATGTGACAGCATTCTCAACATAAAATAGTTAAATTCTTCATGACCTTTTTCAGTACTTAAAGCATTTAATGAACTCATTTATTTTCCTTCCATAGACACAGTGTGGATCATAGGTGACAGCCATGTCAGACGTGGTGCCCAGAGAGCTGCAGAGACCATGGGAAGAGACCTCAGTCTACCAGGTGTCCGTGTCTGCTGGTTTGGCTGGGGTGAACTGCGGTAGAGAGGACTTTTCCCCTTCTTCTCCCATTCCCTGCAAGGAAGAGCAGCACCGGATGTCCTCCTCATCCACTGTGGCAGCAGTGATATGGGGGAGGTCAGCAGCGTGCAGCTGGTGAATGCCATGAAGGAGGACCTGCACCAGTTTAAGCTCCAGCACATTGGCATGAAGATCCTGATGTCAGCTGTGACCCAGAGGTGCCGGTGGAAGGCTGGAGTGAATCTGTTGAAAATAGACAAGGGCAGGAAGTTTGTTAACAGTGTTATGGCTACATTTGTTCATAGCTTAAATGGTGCCATGATTTAGCACCCTCACATTAGACATGACAGTCCTGGGCTATTTTTGAAAGATGAGTTCATTTCACACCTATGAGAAATTATGTTTTTACGTACAGTAGCTGACTGCCTTAAATTCCACTTCCAAACGTGGTGAAGTGCTTACAGTGGGCAGTGTCACTGCTTTTGAATTTGGTCTTTAGGGCCCATTTTGTTAAGACTAAATATAGCCCTAATGTTGAGTTTATGTTCATCTTTACGTAACACCTGTAGGCGTAACACTGTTACAGCTCTGCTCTTCCTCATCCTTGCATTCCCACCCTTTATCCTCCTCATCACCATCCTCTACCATCGGTTACCTTCCCATGGTCTCTGCAGCAATAACCTAAAGACTGAATGAACCCTGGCAGTCTTGTTGCACTTTTAAATAAATTAAATAGATTCTGTCTTACACCATTGTTTGAGCACTTTTTAATGGCATGCATTGATGTTTTAATTGCTTTATGAGTTGAAAAATCTAAACTTTGTCGAATATTCACGTCACCTTAACGGGCGCCTTAACTTAAAGGTGCCCTAGATTGTTTTTTTACAAGATGTAATATAAGTCCTAGGTGTCCCCTGAATGTGTCTGTGAAGTTTCAGCTCAAAATACCCCATAGATTTTTTTAATTAATTTTTTTAACTGCCTATTTTGGGGCATCATTAACTATGCACTGATTTTTTCAGCACGGCCCCTTTAAGAGATGCGCTTCCTCTGCCACACGAGCTGTCGACTATATTACAGCGCAAAGTTCACACAGCTAATATAACCCTCAAATGGATCTTTACAAGATGTTCGTCATGCTGTATGCATGCTTCGAATTATGTGAGTAAAGTATTTATTTAGATGGTTACGTTTGATTCTGTGTGAGTTTGAGGCTATATGCTCTGTGGCTAAAGCTAACATTACACACTGTTGGAGAGATTTATAAAGAATGAAGTTGTGTTTATGAATTATACAGACTGCAAGTGTTTAAAAATGAAAATAGCGACAGCTCTTGTCTCCGTAAATACAGTAATAAACGATGGTAACTTTAACCACATTTAACAGTACATTAGCAACATGCTAATGAAACATTTAGAAAGACAATTTACAAATATCACTAAAAATATCATGATATCATGGATCATGTCAGTTATTATTGCTCCATCTGCCATTTTTCGCTGTTGTTCTTGCTTGCTTACCTTGTCTGTGCACAGATCCAGCCGTTAATACTGCCTTTCCTTGTCTAATGCGTCGAATGGGCTGGCATTATGCAAATATTGGGGTCATACACATTAAACGTACGTAACGTAACAGTCGGTGTTATGTTGAGATCCGAGCGTTTTCCGGAAGTCTTTTAAACAAATGAGATTTACATAAGAAGGAGGAAACAATGGGGTTTGAAACTCAATGTATGTCTTTTCCATGTACTGAACTCTTGTTATTCAACTATGCCGAGGTAAATTCACCTTTAATCAGGAGCTTGCTCTAGTAGTGACGTGATTACAACCTAGTGAGCAGAGGCAGAAATCCGAAACAACAATGGAGGACAAAATCTTCACCGTATGTGGATACCTGGAGCTGTATGATACATCTTCATACTTTTATTGAAACAAGAATAAAAAGGTTCTTGCTTGGAAGACAGTGAGTGAGGAGGCAGACAATCTGGTAAGTTGTAAAAAACACTCTTTACTCAAAAGTGGATTTCACACACAAATAAAGCGAGTAAATTCAAAATGTTCAAGCGTCCAACTATGCGCAAATAGCACGATTTATTCATGCAAGTCGAGTCTTTTGCGCTGACTATATTAAAAACTGAGGAGCGTCATTTTGCGGAGGCTTGTAAAGAACAGTTCCTGTCTGTTGCACGTAAGTGGGACATCGAGGGCAAGACGACAACCATTTATGGAACGCGAACAGGGCCAAATGTCTTTAAACGAAACGCGTGACTTTTGACCGTGTCAACACGCACTGTTTGTTCGCGTTAACGCGGCAACACACACAGCAGCCAATGAAATTGTTGTATTTGAGACTATATTTGCATATGTGACGCGATGGTACGTATGGCCTGGTTGGCATATATACGTATACAAACATCAGATGTCATGTTTATTCATGAAGGATGTCGTAATGGTATGCTGGTATGCACGTATACAAACATCGAGGGAACATTAGGCTTGTTTGAGATGCGCCTCGCCTGAAGTTCAGCCGAGAGTAGGCGGCTGCAGTTAGGGGAGGAGTGAAAAAAGTGCAGACAAGACGAACAGTTCTCTGTTCTCGTAGTGGATCAGAACCTACGAGATCAAAGGCGGATATCGCGGGATTCACACTCGTGCGCTGTGTTGCTGATAAACTGGATGTAATTTAAGTTCTGTTGCTTTTATATGAAAATAAACATAATGAACAATACACCCAAAGTACTTGTTATTTATTTCCATTCGAAAGATGTGTGTATCAATCATTTTTACTTTAATTATAGACATGTTTTTATATATATTTTTTTATAAATGACAACGTTCGCATAACCCATAGAGAGATCACTGTGTCAGAGAGTTTGGGAATATTCACACATTATTTTTACACATAAAAACATGATATTAGAGTTTTAAAATCAAACATTTTAAATCAGATCAATACATCACGGTTGTTTAAACCAATAAGCTTTAAGCTGTGTCGTCAGCAAGTCGTTTCCCATCGTGCTTTTGCTCAGCGCAGTCGGTGGAGAGCAACTGCGCTCGACTGCAGAATCCGACACGTCCGCCTCGCACTCGCGAGAGGTTTCTGACACACGTCGGCATGACATCAGAGCAAGGCGGCCCACCCTCTGACACATTTCTAACCGGCATGCATCTCGCGGTGATCACCGGTGATCGGTTCTGCGCAGAATTTGCTCATCTCAAACAAGCCTATTGGTACGTTTTGTGTGTGATGTCAGCCTTATGTCATGATTTGTCATGCCCTTTTAAGTTGTCCTGCGTTCTTTCTCCGATACAAAAGTCAACAGCTGAAACCATCATGGCTTAGATTAAGGGCCTACTCCTGTGTTAATTTAAACCCTGTCTGGGAAACTGCCCCCAAAGGCTTCACAACGTTATTCTTGTCTCTATAACTTATGGATTCCTAAAGACATGTTTATGGGTAAATAAAATATTAATAATACAAATAAAATGAATATCAAAACATATTTTAAATATAATAATATATATATTATATAATATAATGAAGTCATTTTATTATAGAACCCATCAGCCTGCAGCAGCCAATATGATGTTCCTGGCAATAATCTTTTTATGTAATTTTTTTTCCACAAAAGGTCAGCAGGCACTTAATGGATGATCTGTATGTTTTAACTGGTCATTGCATGCATGTACTGGAAGTTTTATTTTGTATTTAAGTGAAATTATATGACAAATATGTTTATTTACTATTATGGATCCAGCAGCAATTTAGGTAGGCCTAAATAAACTGCATGCATATAATGATATGTATATTTTTAAACAGGCCCGGCTCCAGATATGAGATGAAAGGTGGGCCAAATGATATTCCAGGTGGGCCGGTCGGATTGGTGGGGGGCTTTAATGCTTTAATCTCACATGTCTATTGATATAGATAAGGCAATTGTTAGGGTTGTTTGTTATTGTTATTGTTATAAACTATTATACTATTTTGAAAAATCACATTACAAAATATAATGTGAGATAACACAAATAATATTTGCAACATTTATTATTTAAATTTTTTTGCACGAGCTGTTTATACTGTACGAAATTAGAACTTTTGTCCAATACCTCCTCTAGGGGGGTCCGGGGGCATGCACCCCCGTAAGAAAATTTTGTACATTTTAAGGTTAAAAGCATCAATCTGGTGCACTTTGGAAGCTCAAAATTAAGAGCTTCAACTCATGTACAGTGTGCAAATTGACCAAAGAAACAACATTGACTTGTACCTGGACATTAAAGAGGGTTCAAACATATTTTTAGTTGTGATATAAAGTCTACATCGTTTTAGGTGTTTTAGGATGCCAAACAATTATAAC
The DNA here is from genome assembly GCF_018812025.1 of Megalobrama amblycephala. NCBI lineage: Eukaryota > Metazoa > Chordata > Actinopteri > Cypriniformes > Xenocyprididae > Megalobrama > Megalobrama amblycephala. The sequence goes on from NC_063044.1 coordinate 20,664,515, forward strand.
AATAAAATAATAATACATATATGACAGTAATATCCATATAGGCTATTGTAACAAATGCAATCTAATATATATATATATATATATATATATATATATATATATATATATATATATATATATATATATATATATATATATTGCTTAGGCTACTTTACACAACGTATAGGAAAATTAAAATACTAGTTTGTAGCCAATTTCTAATCCTTGAGCTTTAATTTTGATCACCAAATCGCCAGCTGATCGTGTGAGCAAAGTGCACACTTCTCTTTAAAACACGCAGCACAAACAGACTAAATAGTATATACTTAATCACTGTATATATTTTGGTGCTTTATTAAAGCACAAAGCCATTACGGTTTCGATTTTAGTTCATTGGCAAAATACAATGTAGAGACCATTTATGTTTTAAATTTTCCGTTCATTATGAAACGGTGGCGGCGCACAGGGTCATTAATGGGAAACACTGAATGAATGAATGTTAAAGTTGTCGTATCAGTTGTTATCATAACAAAAACGCTTCAACCGGACCGAACGAGAGTCTCGAGGTCTGCCGCTGCGCTGAGTGAGTGACAGGAGGCTGCGATGTGTGTGAACTCGCTGTCATATGGATACTGTAGAGAAGCGGTATTGAACGGTTTAACATATTTTAGAGACATGTTTCGAAAAAATATATATTTTAGCAGCACTACTAAGGGGGAGGTTGCCGCTTGGTCTGGAGCTGAATTGAATATCACACTAATTTTGTGATTGGCTGTTATGTGGTGTGGGGCCAGGGTGGGCCAAGCCTCTGATTGGGTGGGCCAGGCCCATCCTGGCCCCCCTGTGGAGCCGGGCCTGTTTTTAAATATAATTCAGGAGTTTTGGAGGGAAAACAGGAAATGTTTAAAGGTTAAATATTAAAATAGGCCTAGTGAAATTTCATGACAAAAAAGACTAAATTATTGCTAAGCATTTTTGTTATTGAAAAGGGGCACTGCAATACCAAAACCAATATCGAAAGCTCTTCCTAACTGTGAAACATGGTTTAATGCTGATTTGAAGTCATGCATTTTCTTGAACAATTTACAGGGGAATTTCAGGACAGCAGTTCATGTCTTCAACCTTTAGAGAGGTTATGTGATGCAACAAGACAATGAACCAAAGCACACAAATAAATCAAGTAAAACATAATTTACATACCAAAATTATTTTTTCCTATACCTCAAGCCAACTGAGATGCTATGGCAAAACAAAAAGATGGATGCAATCGAGACAACACAGAAAGACTGATCAAATGAAACAAAGTTGTGAGAAGTGATGGTCCAAAATTGGTAGAAACCCTTAAAGGCAGCTATTAAAAAAATTGTGATAGAGGATTTTCTGAGGATCAACAGTTCATAAATGCAGTGGTTCACTTTATTTTACCACCCTGCACTGTGAATGATTTCTAAATGGCTATTAATCATAAATGTGTGTTTGTCTGTAATTGTAATTTAAATTGAGCTCACACCACATTTTATGAATTATCAATGCAGATTTTCAAGAGGTGGTTTCCTGGACATGGTTTAAATTATGCCAAGAGTAGGCCTTAATGAATAGTTAACCGTGGGTTAAAAAAAATGCTGTCTGGAACAAAGATTAAGCACAGATTACTAACACCTGGACTATGAGTCCTGAACTAAAATAAACAGGATTCATTTACAGTTTTATCTAATTGCTTACACAGAATTTCTGAAAATATGGCTCCATTTCTTGTAACTCTACACACAAAACACACAACATGCAAAACATCAGACATCTTTTGTAAAAGCAACACTTTGTGCAAAACTATTTTAACTCTTCCAAAAAATGTTGTTTTTGAGTATAACTACACACAAATATGCACAACTGAGGAATTTTACAGTTGAACTAAAATCAACTGAACTGAATCAACACTGAAGTCACTTGAGCTGAATATTGACACTATATTGGCTTGTTAGAGCCGCTTTGCAGCAGAATTTGTTTTGAATTTGTTACTGAAGCTACTATGAAACAATATATATTGTAGCTTGTATGCATATTCTTTCTTTCTCAAACCTGAGTTTTGATTTCTAAGTGATCAATTTATGTATAAGTGTTTTCACACATGATCATTGGCTGTATAGGTCATCAGTAAATGGCAATGCACCACCCCCGACAAAAAAAAAACGTTTTTTGTTAGTTTTGAATGACATATCTAATGTAGAGAACTGTGTTTAGAGTTTTCCAAAAAGGTTGTTTTTCAATTGCAAACTGTGTGTAAAGCATATAATGTGCTTGTAGTTTTGCAGACTTGGTCTTAAGACTCTGTACATGAGTGAATGGTTTCAGTGAGTGAGCCTCAAGTCACACTTTTAGTGTCTAAGCAATTTGAAAAAACTGTAAAACAAACTGTGACAGAAGTCGCCTATATGGAATGAAGAAAATCTTAAAATTGCATGGGACCGAGAAGCATAAATGGCAGCAAAAAAGACTGCCATAAAAAAAACCCAAAAGACAATTATTTTAATGCAAAAATTTCACACATCAGTTTCAGTTTCTGTTTGTTAGTAATCTGTAATTTCAGAAAGCCATTTTATTTTAAAAAACACGATTAAGCAGATTAAGGCCTACACCTGTCTTAATTTAAACCCTGTCTGGGAAACTGCCCCCAAAGGTTTCACAAAGTTATTCTTGTCTCTATAACTTATGGATTCCTAAAGACATGTTTATGGGTAAATAAAATATTAATAATACAAATAAAATGAATATAAAAACATATTTTAAATATAATGAAGTCATTTTATTATAGAACTAATCAGCCTGCAGCAGCCAATATGATGTTCCTGGAAACAAAACAGAGACAGAACAGTATAAACAAACTATACAACCAACTAAATTACAAAAACATTATTAGGCTATGTGAAAGTGAATAAAGTTCACTTTGTTCACTGTGTGTGTGTGTTCAGTTATAAATATGTGCTGCGTAAATTAGCCTTCATACACTTAGAAATTATATTTAGCCTAACTTTAAAAAACAAGCAATAACCCATAGAAAAATTATAATAATTGTCTAATATTGAGAATTTACCCTACTTAATATACATTGTAACATAAGGCTACTTTACGCTAGCACAGTAGTCAGTTAAGCAATTAATTAATATTTTATATTAATATGTAGCCTATGTAGCCTAGGCTACATCTAAAGGTAAGTCTGCTTACATATATATATATATATATATATATATATATATATATATATATATATATATATATATATATATATATATATATTACACTTCGACATGTACAGAATGTGCACGTTAAGAAACACGTTCAAATTTGTCGTCTTAACATGGTAAAACTACTGTGCGTCTTTACATGTACTAAAGTAACGCGATGACAACTGACGCCTTAACACGACCAGAATGTGCATGTCTACAGACTACACACACAAAAGAAACACGTAAAAAATTGCCGCGTTAACGCGAACAAACAGTGTGTGTTGACACGGTCAAAAGTCACGTGTTTCGTTTAAAGACATTTGGCCCCGTTTGCGTTCCACAGGTTTGAAAACAGATCCGGCACGGAGTCACCCATAGACATATATATGTAGACGCCTCATGACGTGCTGGAGCATGGAGCGCCGCCATATTGGTTGGGTCTCTCCACTCAACACTAGCACCAGAGTCAGTCGGAGTCAACGGAGAGCGAGCAATTATGCCCGTATTTTGTGCAGCTTACGGTTGCAATAACCGACGCAGTATTGATACCAGATCGCATGGGATTACATTTCACAATTAAGATTGAACAATGATTTAGGTTATTTTACCATTTATAAAATTATAAATGAGTGAGTGAGTGTGAGTGAAATAAATTCAAATGAACAATCAAACTTGTTTCTTTATTAAAATATAAAATTCATTCATTTATACATTTATCAATATGCCATTGTGTGTGTGTGGCAAATGGGGCAGACCTTCAGTAGTCTGCATGCTGTGAAGTTTGACGTTTACAACTGTGTGTTTGATCGCTCTAGTCTAGACTCTACATCAGAGAACCAGAAAGTCAATTTTAAAAGCGTCCACATCACAATTTAATTTGCTAAATAGGCAGCAACTCACACTAATGACCCCTGACATTGAAGACTTTACTTATTGATTTAATTACAAATATGTGAAACATTTCATTTTTAACTTGACTGAACCTTTTAGCAATATTTCTGGTATTGAATAAACTACATTTATACTTGAAATTTTGCTATTTTACTTGATTACCGATTCTTGAAAGATAAATTGTGTTTCAGTTTGCACTGACACATGAATGAACTCATACAACCTTTTTAACGTTTCTTTGTATCATTTTTATCACAGTTTTTTTTTTTTTAATACAAAGATTATCTGATAAATATGGTTAGATTTCAGTGCACTTCTGTGATTGTAGACAATGCAGTGTCTGAACAGGACTTTTATTTTGGAGTGACGACATGACGTCATAAGACTGCGCCGCAATCCTGCATCTGCTGTGATTCTGCTGAAGAAAGGTTTGTTTTAAGAATTTAAGCTGTTTTAATCGATAGAAACAGTTCAGTGATTTATAGATAGTGTGTTTTGTTTTAAACAAGTGATGTGAAATGAGTTTATTTACTATTTAATGTAACATTGTAATTGTTTATCTAACTGTAATGAAGGATATTTGTGTGAGTAAAGCTCATATCCACTGACGAGAAACAGTAAACCTGCGTCTCATTTCTCTCTCTATAAATCATAAATCAGTTTATCATGAACACGAGTTCAGTCTCTGGAGAGTTATGATGAACTTTTCAACTCCGAGTCAATTGAATCAAATATTTAGAGAAATGATTCAGTGAATCACGACTCATGCTGCTCAAACATGAACAAGAACAACAAACACTAACAAACTAACTAATCATGTAATCAAGTATTTAATTTACAGCGTTAGTTGTAGTTAGAGTGTTTTTTAACAGGTGAAGACTATTAACTCTTGTTATTCTTTTCTTACAGATGGAGTTTATTAAAGAGGAGACTGAAGACATGAAGATAATTATTAAAGATGAGACTGAAGACATGAAGATTGAAGATATTGAGGAACAAACAGGTTGGTTTTATTCTCATCGTTTTATTGATCCTAAAATGTCCAGCTCTACAGAAATAGAGAATATTTTGTGCAACATTAAACCCAACATCTACATCTGAATAGAGAACAATGGGAAAAAAATCTTTGAGCATCTTAATGCTCAAAAGTGCTGTACTTACATTTTAACATACCTGAACATAAACAGCAGTAATTGAACATTAAATCAAGCAAAAAAAATATTTTATAAATAATAATTTAATGTGTGAGTGTCATATGGAGGAAAGTCAGCAGGGCAAGTGTGTGAAACATTTTGAAGTATAACAGAGTGAACTGATAATATTTGAAACCAGTGGAAATATTCACCTTGTCATTTGTGGTTTGGTGTAGTTTGACATTCAATAAGCGCTGACAGATGAAATGGTGTGAAAATTACATGTTGAGACAAAATTATCATGGCTGTCGTTTACATGTTTTTGTTAAAAAAGGTTTTGTTGAGGCTGATTTGGGGCTTGGAGAAGTTTTGACATGCCCTGACATTTGTGCTTTTTTCAGTTGTTCATAAATATATAAATGACAAAAGTGTCATTACACTGTATTCAGCACAAACTAGGCTACAATAATATGTGAGGAACATGTATGTGAAGGAATAATGTTTATGCGTGGTTATTGAAAAAAAAAAAAACTTAAGTCACTAAAATAAGGCCAAAAAAGTATATTAAATCTATGTTCACTAGACTTTTGGGTATTGGAGGTTGTAGACTAGAGTTTTTGCTTGAGAATTATGTAAAAATTATGCTGCCTACTCCTTCATATAAAACAATATATTGATTTAGTTTTTGTAAGACACTTTTTGTCAAGAAACACAGTATGCATGGAGGCGTGAACCTGCATGAATAATGGGTCATTTACACCTGAGAAGACAAAGGAATCACATAATAATGATCTGAAATGACTTGCATATTAATGAGGCCTATCAGTCAGGTAGGCTGTGAAAAAAAACCCCCTCTGTAATAATGTCTCAGCTCATCATAAACAGCAATACTGTGAAATATTATTACAATAAAATAAAATAATGGTATTCTATTATATTCTTTAAAATATAATGTATTTCTGTGATGCAAAGTGTCTGAACAATTATGTTACCTCTATGGCATTTCATATAGGCTTTTAGCTTAAAAGCATGCACATTTGGAGAATTATTGATGGATTCTTATATATTTATGTCAATTTTCTATACTGAGAAATAATATTTATTGTCATCACTATGAGTGCTGGATACTGTATTTTTTAATTCATACTTGCAGCCGGAGGGCGCTCTTTACACCTTTAGTCCACAAATTCATAATATAAAGAAGAAAAGGAACTAGGAACTAACGGCATGTCTTCTAGAGATCGCTAACCATTGCTTTAACATCCAAATAAACACTTTTCAAGACAATAAATACACGATTGAGACGATGCATGTATTGACTCAGAATTTGCCTCTGAATAGCACTGGCTCCATGGGCGTGGCCGCATTAGCGGGAAATGAGCTGAATCACAGACTTCTGACATGGCTCTCTTTTCATACAGATTACATAAACACAGAAGGTTTGTTTTCAATTTGACTTGCACTATTTAAAACCTGACATTTCAACGTTTCTTTAGACATAAGTGTCATTTTTTTGTCATTAGTATTCATAAGTTAGTTCATTTTCTGAGAACTATCAGATTGGACTTCGTTCAGAGGGAGAGGAGAGATCACGCATCATGTTAGTTTTCTTTATTTTACAAAAAGCACAACATTGTGTTTTTACTCTGAGTGTACACAAATAAAATAAGATATTCTATAGTTTCTATTGATATATTACTTATGTCTCTATGACAAGAAATGACGGAGTATTTTAAGTCTGTTTTGCTGCAATGTGAAAAAAAACCCCTGCAAAACGCGCCAGCGCGTTTTCAGACCTCAGGGAGTTAATATTCTGTGAAAGTTCTGATACAAACTGAAATAAGTTCAGTTAAACTAACAAATTAAATTAGCAGCACTGGATGTGTGAATAAACATTAAAGGGATAGTTGACCCACAAATGAAAATTCTGTTGTCGTCCCAAACCCGTATGAGTTTCTTACTTCCGCTGAACACAAAAGAAGATATTTTGAAGAATCTTGACCAAACATTGACTTCCTCAGTAGAAGAAAAGTACTATTGAGGTCAGTGGAAATTGTAAGCTGTCTGATTACCAATATTCTCCAAAATTTGTGTTCAACAGAAGAACTTGTACAAGTTTGGAAAAACATAATGGTGAGTAGATGACAGAATTTTCATTAATAACCCATTAATATTGCAAGCCAAAAGTCACAATTTTGATTGTAAGTGCCAAATAAATACAAAGTCGGACATGGGTCATTGTTATGTGCTCATAAATATAAATTTATGTGTAACTCCTAAATGCAACGAGATATTTTTACCAAGCTTGACACACTGTATGTATGGGCTCACTGTGAGGACACATAAAAAATTGGTGGTGCTATATTTGAACAAAACATGAAATTTGCTTTTTCTACAGTACCATTGTACCTTGAGAAACAAAAAACGTCACTGCAAAATGACCAAAAATGATCTAAAGCCGTGACTCTGCAATGGTTTTGCATATTGACACCAAACTCTGTGTCACTGTTATGCCACACTGACCACATCAATTAGGTGACAAAGCCACCTACTGGTCAAACACAAACGGCAGTTTAATTGGTTACTTAATTTTAAGATGACGATTACATTGTAATCACTGAGTAATTTTAAAGGATTAGTTCACTTCAGAATTTTTCCTGATAATTTTAACTACATATATTTACTATAGAGCTAGGGTTGAGGTTTGGTTTAATTTCATAATTAAGCATTATTAACTCATTACTATAGTGTGTAACTACATCACTTGAATAGGATTTCAAACCACACATGAATGTAGCTTGAAATGGGTTTGTATAAATTGCATTTCATGTATAATTATTATTATTATTATTTTATTTTTATTTTTTTGCAGTTCACACTTGCTAAATCTGATTTCAATCAGATATGCACAAAAATCAGATTTGGACTGACAGTGTGAACGTAGCCCAAGACTTTGTTGATATAAAATTACAAACAGATTTTTGATATATCGATTGCTGTTGCCATGGCACCGGATTTATTTGAAATTTAGATCAGGTGTTTTCAACCTGTGGGGCCCCTAGGGGGCGCGAGCACCTGATTTTACTATCAAATCATTAGTCATCCACTAGAGGGTGCAATTTGACTATTCTCCCAGCTAATCAATGGCTATGGTTACAGCAGGTGTGGCGCAACTGAATTTGAGCAAAAACATCTAAAAACAAAATGGACTGGTGGCTTGTAAAATCAAGAATATCAGATTTAAAAAAAGTGAGATTAAAGGGTTATTTCACCCAAAAATGAAAATTGTGTCATTAATTACTCACCCTCATGCCGTCCCACACCCGCAAGACCTTCGTTAATCTTCAGAACACAAATGAAGATATTTTAGTTGAAATCCGATGGCTCAGTGAGGCCTGCATAGGGAGCAATGACACTTCCTCTCTCAAGATCCATAAAGGTACTACAATCATATTTAAATCGGTCCATGTGAGTACAGTGGTTCAATATTAATATTATAAAGCCACGAGAATATTTTTGGAGCGCCAAAAAAACAAAATAATGACTTATTTAGTGATGGACGATTTCAAACCACTGCTTCATGAAGCATCGGAGCATAATGAATCAGTGTATCGAATCTGCTGTTCGTAGCGCCAAAGTCACGTGATTTCAGCCACTGGCAATTTGACACACGATCCAAATCATGATTCAGTACAACAGAGCTGTTGAGAACATATCCACATCGCTATGATCAGATGCTTTCTTTATGCTGCCAGCGCTGTCATTTTTTGTTGTCTGTTTATTTTGTTATTGAGAGAAAAACGTGCAGTACTTATCACATTCTATCAAACACCTCTCAGGAGTGCGGATGGCATTGGCAGATTCAGTGAGTTTCCCGAGTTTTGGATTATATAACATGGTCTATTTTGCAAACAGCTGACTCCACTCGTGTCCGCACATCCTTCAAAGTATACTAAATGGATGCGGATGCGTGCAGATGACCGAGTTCGACACATGCGCAATACAATTTTTTTCTATACTCTTTACCAGACTTGTTTCATCAATGGGACATTCGTTGGGCAGGATCGGAGAAGAAAAAATAGTGCATCCACCATTGCAACATAGTTCAGAAGATAAACCAAGAGAACAGGAATCAAAAACGATGGAGAAGGCATGCCTCTGAGTTTACTCGTCTTGTTTTTGAATCGCTCTTTACTCATTCTTCTTCGACTGCACATTGTGCTCAGTACTGTGTGTACTGTCACCTAGTGGACTCTTCTTTCCTGCTTGCGCTGTTGCACGCGCACCGTCCACACGGCCGCGAGCCCGAAAAATACGTCATGCGGACGGTGCACGAACGCGGACGGCCGAAGTATACCCGGGGCTTAACGCTATTGATGCACCTAGCACTTCTCCGGCTATGCGTCAGTTTACGTTCTGAGATAACGCTGACATCTGGCGGTTGGGTTTATAAGCACAATAGCACAATTCGACTTGCTGTGGAACAAATAATAGATTAATAAGACCAAAGATTGCCCGTTTTATGTACTCAAATTGAATTATGTCTCATGTTTAACCACTATAAGAGCCAGCGGTAAATCCCCAAAGCGCTGCCCGAGATGAAGCTGTTCTCCGCGCTTACACGACCCCTGAATGGCTGCTGACGCCCTGGAGCTCGCATCTCTCGAAAACATCTAAATTAATTGTAAAATAGGCGATATTATTAAATATAAGTCACATATATAATATGTATATATATATATATAATATGTATGGATTATGCAGGCCGTCAGCAGCTAGGAATTAAGTCCTACCATGATGTACAGGGTACAACAGGCCATATTTTATTCCTTTAGCCCTTAGTTTCTCCCGTGGACCGTCAAGCAGTTTGCGTTGGGAAGACACCTCTGCTGGAAAGTCCGGAAATATACTGATATGACTCCCATCAAAACAGAGAGCGGGCTTTGGTTACGGGCGAGCTGCAGTATCTTAGTCTTAATAGTATCATGATGTATCCTGGCAATCATAACTCGCGGTCTGTTGTTCACGATGCGGCCAATGTGGTGAGCTCTGTCAACCTTTGTCACGCGGAAAATTATCTTCTCCCGATAGTGAAGGCAATAGGCCAGAGACCAATTGTGTGGGGTTGCCCTTCTCGATGTTCTCACAAAGACCAGCTATCTTGATAATTTGTCAATGAGATCTGGCCTCTAAACCCGTTACCTTGGACTTCAGAGACACATTCTCTTGTGATAAACTTGCTAGAGTGCCTTCCACTGTGTCGGCTGATGAGGACGAGCCTTTTTGACAGTCTTTTTAGATTTATTCATCATTAGCATATTAATTATGTTGAGTGATCAAATTTAGCAAGAGCAACGAAGTTTTAAATGATTCATTTCAACAAGTGTGACGGAGCTAATTGAAAACACGTCCTACTCCATGTGCTGCTCTCTAGCGCTCTTTGGTATCGGGGGTAATTTTACGAGTACGTGTACAAGTATATGAGCTTGGTATCGGCCCAATACTGATACCGGTATTGTTGCATCCCTACTGAAAACCCCTGATTTAGATCATGCTGAGGTTGTATGTGTAATCATGGGAGCTGATTAATTATTGTTTATGGTCATGATGCCACCAGCTGGCAGCAATAAGTGTAGCACATATTCAAGCATTTAAAAAAGTCCTTTTATAGTTTATTTTATAAAAAACTGACAACTGACTACAGGTCGGCTCCATAGCAGATTTCAAGCAATCAAGATCTTAGAGAGTTACATGTAAAGTACTAGACAGATTCTGCTAGTATTGGACATTTACAAGTAACTGTATAACTGTAAAATGTAAGTTTTGTGTTGAGGAAAGCACATCTCATTTAATTGTTTTTTTTTTTTTTTTTAAGTTGCCAGCCATCACCAGCATTTTTGATTATTATTACAAAACTTTAATGACCCCAGAAGATTTTGTTGTATGAATAGCTGAACATGCAATATGTCAAGAAAAATAACACAGATGATTGCGTTAGTTTGCATGTACTTGATCAAAGCTTTTATCTCTTCTTCCTGCTGCTGCTTCTTCTGTGTTTTGATCTGGAGGTTTTGTACTGATTCAGATAAGTAAAAGCACCCCACCGTATACCAGGAAAATTCTGTCAATGGTGGGAAAGTTTTGTGTCATAAATTATTCTCAAAATGTGTCTTAAACCAAAATTAAGGGTGTACTCACACTTGTGAGCACTTTTGACCCCCAAAGTTTAGTTTGTTTGGCTAGTGTGATTGCTCCGTACCATGCCCTGGCCCGCTTGAAGAGATTAGGCTCGGTACGGCTGTAGTGAGATCGCTAACCGTGCCGCAGTACGGAACAGCTACTACTTTTGTGTGTGCTATGTCTGACATCATTACAATGACAAATATCTTCTATTACTAATAGCATAGTTGACTTTTCATTTAACTTAATTAATTCAAGTATATTTAGGTTTATAACAGTTCTGGTTCTCGCCTTATTGGTGAACAGGAATAGTAGTCTGCAAATATCTCTATGAATGTCAGGTCTTCTCTAACAAGCTGATGATCTTCACCAGATGTAAAAAATACAGGAGACATACAAAATGTGCAGTGGTGGGTCCCTGTGGACCAGGTTTGAAAACCACTGGTGTATTGAGTATAAGATCTATAGACGGGATGGTCAACTCTGGTTCTGTAGGGACACTATTCTGACGAGTTTAGCTCCATCCTTGATCAAATACTAGGGATGTCCCGATCAGGTTTTTTTGCCTTTGAGTCCGAGTCATTTGATTTTGAGTATCTGCCAATACCGAGTCCCGATCCGATACTTCTATAATACATCAAAAAAAGAATAAAGAAGAGCGAAAAAAACAGATCCAGGACGTTCCTTATTTTTTATTTAATTACAAACAGAGCACTTCTGTGAGGTAGCTTGAACAATCAAGTAATAAATAACATAAATTGTTCACTTCACTTCACTTTAGTGCAACAGTAAATATAAAAAAGGCTAATATAAAAACAAATATATTTGGTTTGATTTGGGTATGCTGCAGTCTGTGTAATAACTAAAATAATGTTTATATATATCATATTTTCTGGCTAGTTTACTTTAGTTTTTTATAATACACCATACTTTAACCCAAACTGAATAATAAAAAACAAGTTTAAATGGGTAATCTTCTATTATTATTTTTGATTCTTAATTTTCTTTTCTGTCATACTCAAATTCTTGTTAAAACACATTAGACATGCGTATTGTGTGCATTTTGAACACTTTTTGTGTGAAATTATATTTATTTTGTCCATCAAAAGTGTGCTTTCACTTTAATTACGCGTCAGCAGCGCAGCGTGTGTCTCAATCAGCTCCCTAGTTCAGTAGTCAGGGCACTGATCAGGGTATCAGCCACATTCACTTTCATTATATACTGATTCACGACCTAAAGAGCTAGGGAGCTGATTGAGACACAGGGATAGACTCGGTGCCGAGACGATCGCGGCACTGCTGCTTACGCGACGCTCCTGCCTGACGCTTTACGAGCTGCTCCTGCTGCCTGTGTGAATGCATCCGTTGGTTGACATGCACACTGAAAAAAATATGCGCTACTCACGCGCCGCTTACGCTTGCAGTGTGAAACAGGGCTAACTCTGTGCCACCGCATCACTATAGATGTGTTAAAAATAATGAGAATATATATACATATATATCCGAGTCCTGATCGGGAGGTAATGTCCGATTCCGATCGAGTCTGAAACCACATGATCGGATCTGGACATCCCTATCAAATACACCTGCAAAATTTAACCCTTATTCTTGAGGACTGCTTGAAAATTACAGGCACATGTATTTAAATAGAGATAAAACTGAACCATGCAGGTCCTCCAGGACCAAAGCTGCCCATCCCTGATCCATAGGGTAGGGTATAGATCAGGGGTGTCCAACCCTGCTCCTGGAGAGTTACCGTCTTGCAGACTTCAGTACCAACCATGCTCCAACACACCTGCTGTAATTATCAAGGAACCCTGAACACCCTGATTATCTGGTTCAGGTGTGTTTGATTGGAATTGGACCTGAAATCTGCAGGATGGTAGCTCTTCAGGAACAGGTTTGGACACCCCTGGTATAGATCATACATGTTGTTGGTTTTGATGCTTTAAATGTCTAAGTTGTTTTGTCTGTTTTCGTCCTAGACCTAATGACACTGAAAGAGGCGAGTCATGAACTTAATGAAAGGGAAGAAGAGAAAGAACATTATGATAAACATGATTTCATGACTGGGGAAAGGTCGACGCTGGCTAAAAAGACTTCCTCACGAAAAAGAGTTCAAAAGACAGGAACTAAAAGTTATTTCACCTGCCAACAGTGTGGAAAGAGTTTTGATCAACATAGAAACCTTCAAGTCCACTTGAGAATTCACACTGGAGAGAAACCTTTTTCTTGCCGGCAATGTGGAAAGAGTTTCATTCGAAAAGGAAACCTTAATGTCCACATGCGAATTCACACTGGAGAAAAGCCTTACACCTGCCAACTGTGTGGAAAGAGTTACATTCAAAAAGGAAGCCTTAAAGTCCACATGAGAATTCACACTGTAGAGAACCCATTCACCTGCCAACAGTGTGGAAAGAGTTTCACTGGAAAAGGAAGCCTTATAGCCCACATGAGAATTCACACTGGAGAAAAGCCTTAAGCCTGCCAACTGTGTGGAAAGAGTTACATTCAAAAAGGAAGCCTTAAAGTCCACATGAGAATTCACACTGTAGAGAACCCATTCACCTGCCAACAGTGTGGAAAGAGTTTCACTGGAAAAGGAAGCCTTATAGCCCACATGAGAATTCACACTGGAGAAAAGCCTTACACCTGCCAACAGTGTGGAAAGAGTTTCAGTGAGAAAGGAAACCTCACAGCCCACATGAGAATTCACACTGGAGAAAAGTGTCATACCTGTCAAGAGTGTGGAAAGAGTTTCAGTCTAAAAGGAAAACTTGAAATCCACATGAGAATTCACACTGGAGAAAAGCCTTACACCTGTCAACAGTGTGGAAAGAGTTTCAGTCATAAAGGAAACCTTATAGTCCACATGAGAATTCATACTGGAGAGAGCCCATTCGCCTGCCAACAGTGTGGAAAGAGTTTCATTGGAAAAGGAAGCCTTGACAGCCACATGAGAGTTCACACTGGAGAAAAGCCTTACACCTGTCAAGAGTGTGGAAAGAGTTTCAGTCATAAAGGAGGCCTTAAGCGCCACATGAGAACTCACACTGGAGAAAAGCCTTACACCTGCACTCTGTGCGGGAATGGCTTTTCACGTCAACAAATCCTTAGGGAACACATGAATATTCACACTGGAGAGAAGCCTTTTACATGTGATCAGTGTGGAAAGAGTTTCGTACATAAATTGTCACTATATTTTCACATGAAAATTCACACTGGAGAGAAGGCATTCATGTGTGATCAGTGTGGAAAGTGTTTCAGATTAATGGCTATCCTTAAGGAGCATATGAGGATTCACTCGAAAGAGAGCTGTTTTAGACGTTGTCACTCTGGAAAGAGCAGAGGTGTAAAGAGTACCTGAAAACCATGCTTGAATTAAAGTACAAATATCTTCCTCATCTCCCAAATCAAACACCTGTGATTCACAACTAACTGCTAATGCGCTTGCATTTATGTAAAGTAGCCTTGTTGGCAAGTTTGGGTGAGTAAAGGCAAACATACAAGATATAGTACCTACAATGCCTTCTTTATAGCAGAAACTGCTGCAGAAATATTAGGTGCCATGCAAAATGTAATGCAAGTATTGATGCTGCACTGATATTCATCAATATCCAAAGCTTAAAACCTAAAGAATTACCTACGTGCAGATATGTCGCAATAGGGCAGTCAATCACCTGGGACCTCACATTTTGAGGGACCAACCCCAAGGGCTGATAATTTAAACAGTCAGAAATGTTAATATAAACATCCAGCAACATCTCTGCATCCTCCTTAGTTGTGGCTGTCCTGTCTCATTACACTGGTTATGTTTCTGTCGCCTCGCCTCAGCCACCTTTTTCAAACTGGGATAGAGCTTAGGTAGAAAATGCATGATTTGATTTAACATGAAGAGGATTATCTGTCTGGCATAGCCGCTCACTCTAACATTAACCTAGATAAATGTTCGCTATTAGGCGCATATTGAAGGGCAAATTCCAAACAGCATTTTTGAGCCCTTGAAGGGCACTTTGAGAAAAGGACGCCATTAGTGTATCAAATGAAAGTGAACAACTGAATTCCTTTACTAAGGGCCTATTAGTGAAGGGTACATGCAATGGTCACTGAGAGGAAGGAATCTTATCATTTGTGGTCATGTGACCCAGCGAATACTAGTGATTCTTTTTTAAACTTAGATTACGGGAGAGTTGGGGTGTGACAGTATGGGATTTTTTTCTTACTGCGGTGAAGAAGCAACAAATTACACGGTTTGGTGGTTAACCGCTCCGCCAACCCATCCCCCAGGAATTATAGAAGTTTTTCCATAATTCCTATTAAACTCAAAAGATTACGGCTGTCGCGATAACTGCAATATCGTAATACCGCGCTATTGACAAGCCAGCCACAGAGGACTGCAAAAACTGCAGCAACTGCAATATTTGCATGTTTTTTATTTTTTGAAAGGTTATGTCCTTCTCATTTTACACTTCATTCATATGTACTAAATATTAAATAAGTTAATGATAGCATAATGTGTACCATGGTGATTTGTACAGAGGCTCTGTAGATTGGTACTAAGCAAGTCTAAACAGACAGTGAATGTGAGAGAGATCGACTGAGCGTGTGTGATTACTTGCGTCTGTCCTTCAGGCCGTTTAACTTCAAAGTTAAAATGATTTCAACAGCTTGTTTCATTACATCTCTCTTTAAATGAATCTGCGTTTTTGAACATGTAGTTGAATGAGCGGTTTTAAAGACTCAAAGACAGTCCCTTGCTGCCACCTTACAAATACGGCACAAAACAAAACAAATATGGCATATTGCCATGTCCAAATTCACCGGCTGCCCCTTGTCATCTGTCTCCAACGCAATATTTGGCTTAGGCACTTAGTTCGAAGGCATTTTTTGAATAATGTCATCTGGCCAGCACCGTAAACGGTAAATAATAGCCTATACAACATAAGTTACGTACGTGTCTGTTTGATGTTAGGGTGACAAACGGTTTACAAGGTACTTTTGTTTTTTTTGCTGGTCTGCCTCAGTGGTCTAACAGCGCTCATCGGTGTCAAAATGACTGAGATGGCAAATCAAAGCAGGTGGGTTTACCGTTCACTGAAGCAGAGCACATATTCCACCAGTTTAGCGTTGAAGAGAGCGAGGTGAGATGAGGTTGCTAATCATTTAATATCAGCCAACTGTTTTATGATAGAAATGTTAAATGACTTACATCTATAACTATTTGAGTTTTCTCAAATATGGCCATTTTGAGGGATGAAAGTTGGATGTGTTCTGTAACAAAGGGGGCAGCGCGATCTCAGAGAAAGAGAGAGCGTCAATGAAAGCAGTGCATATTTTGTTTAATGTAAAGACATTATGGCCTTGGGCAGGTTTGGCATAAATAAATTATAAAGGTCCTAGAAAGCCCATGCAGAGCAGCCGGGATTTACAGCTTTGCATCGTCCACACATCGGCCGGAGAGCATTCGCGATCAGAGGCAGACATCTCAACATTTTCCCAATTAGCAAACGCTCTCCGAGCTACATCCTTGCGATGGAACTTTGTGCATCGGGTCGACATCTGCTGTCCATATCTATCTATCTATCTATCTATCTATCTATCTATCTATCTATCTATCTCTTTCTTTGAATATTTCTTTCTTTGAATATATCTTTCTTTCTTTTTTCTAATTGTAGGACATTGATTATATGTTCTTAGCTATACCTTAAATCGCATTTACCTCACAGGTATCCTTATGTGTACGATAGTTGATCGTCTGAAACTACATACAGTTCTCCAGTAAAGTATTAATGTAATTTATAACTGATTATGTGTCCATCGTTCATCATGGTGTCAGAAGATGGTTTGTGGAAAGGAGAAAGGCCTTTAAAGAAAGTCAAGTTTCATTGAAAACACTTGAAACAAGAAAGTTTCGCTTACCTTGTTAGAAATGGCAGAAGGCTTCCGAAGACCCAAACCATTAGTATTTGATGGCAACATTTCTTAAGCTTTGTTCATAAAAATAAAAAAATGGAGAGGAATTAAGCTCATTGAAGAGCACCAGGCTCATAGCCTATGGAGGTGAGGAGATAACCACAGCAGGCTTTGCTACTTTCACCTGCCACTCATCAGAAAGAGCATATAACCTCTCATTCTACATGGTACAAAGAAATGTACAACCATTGATAGGTCTACCAGAATGTTTACAAATGAAACTGGTTTTGTTCAATAAAGAAATTCATCACAAAAGATTAAGTTTCAAGCTTTGCAAGCCAAATTTATTCTGAATATCCAGACCTTTTCAAGGACAAGATTAGAAAACTTCCAGTAACATATTCAATGAAACTGGAGACCAACAGTTGTAATACCTGCACACAAAATCCCAGCAGCCATGCAGGGTAGGGTTGAAGCAGAATTACAAAGAATGGTCCATATGGGAGTTCTTAGTCTCTGAATTCTTCTTGTGGGTTGCCATCATTAATGATACCCATTCATTGGACTCCGAGGAGATAAGAATATGCATGACCCAAGAGACCTTAAAGAGTTAGTTCACCCAAAAATGAAAATTCTGTCATTTATTACTCACCCTCATGGCGTTCAACACCTGTAAGACCTTCGTTAATCTTCAGAACACAAATTAAGATATTTTAGTTAAAATCCGATGGCTCCGTGAGGCCTACATAGGGAGCAATGACATTTGCTCTCTCAAGATCCATAAAGGTACTAAAAATACATCCAAATCGAAATCGCAGCCTCTTGAGGAGAAATCGAAACAAATGAGTGCAGCACAAAGAAAACATGCTGCTGTAAAAATTCAAAATGTGGAGTTTTTTATATTTATAACATATGATAGTTACTAACATCACATGACCAAGAGGGCCTCAACAGCTCAACCTGTCAGCAAATTATACATTATATATTATTATTATCCATTATCAATTGCCACTTACATACCAATTACATACTAAATGTAATAGAATCATGCTTGCGTTTTGGTGATTCCCTAGCTATTTTTGTTATTGATGTTTTAATCAGGACAAGTAAAAATCTCTTTCTCTTGCCCCATCAAAATATTAAACATTAATGTCAAGCCCATATAAGCCTATGTGCCGGGGCTCAGCCCCAGATGGCCCGGGCCCAATTTAAACCCTGGGTATAATATAATATTAATAATATAATATAATATAATGTAATATAATATAATAATATATTAATGTAACAGCGTGGCCCGGGCGAGGTTGTTGGCCTCTTGTAAACTCTTCTCGATCCCCCTCAGCACTTCCAGCTTCTCCTTTTCGAGCTTTACCAGCTCTTGACTGCAGTCGCATCGGATAAAAGGACACTTTCTGGAGCCACTGCTGGATTGTTGGTGCTGGGCAACCTCAGTGGAGGCTGATGAAGGTGCAGACAGCTGTGGTGACGCCGGTGCCTGAGAAGCCCTGCCGCTGCTGGCAGGGGAAGAGGGCGTGGGGGTGGAAGAGGACAAGGATGGTAGTATCAACACCTCTCAGATCTATACCCCCTGAGATACCCTGTGAAGCTGCTTCTCTGAGTATTGCCAGGGCCTTTTCCTCATTGGGGCTGAATGCAGGCACAGAGCTGGGCCCACCACCTGTTCTTGCCGGATCTCTCTGGACTGCAGCACCTTGCACTTTGGCTGCACTGGCAAAATCGTGCCACTCCCAACTCTCGCTGTGGGTTGAAACTTGATGCTGCTATTTTCACGGCTATGCTTTCCCATATATCTTTTTTTGTTTTGTTAGTAATGTTGTCCAAAAATGAGAAAAAAGTATATCTTTGTGGTGTGTCACCTCATCTAATAGATTGGCCATTTCGGTTGGATTAAAGCTGGGGGCTCTCCTCTTTCTCTGCTTTTTCTCTGCCATAGTAGCTGTTGAATAATGTTTTGCATGTTGCAATCTTATTGAGTAGCTCATCCAATAACAGAAATTAGTGATTTACACCAATAATGTGATGCAGCTGCTGGTCACTCAGACAATTCAGCACCACCGCCATGGACAGCACCTGGTAACGTCACACTTAAGAAGGTGTACCTTAAGCAACCTCATAAGGTATAGTTTGGGGAACACACCTAGAAACGGTATATCTTCAGTTAAGGTATGCCTTTAGAGCGAGAGGGACAACGTTATTGGGAAATCCAGCCCTGGGTTTTTAACTCAGATGTAGACAAAACACTAACTATGACCTCTGCTCTCTCAAGCAGCATATTTTTGGTTGTTTATAAATGATTAGGGATGCACCGATGTATCAGCCACCGATAGTTATATGCGGATTTTTGCTCAATTTACAACCATAGGCATATTGGCTGTAGCAGGAGAAAGGCCGATATAAGGAACCAACGGTTTATTAATTAACTGGTTTATTAAGGCACTGAGCTGTATAATGACTGTTGCTAATCCTAACGCTGCTGTCTGCACTTTAATGCCAATCAAATAACAAAAGATCGTACACTATTCTTGACTAAATAACTCATGTAACTTTCATAAGTGTAGCGGACCCCATCCGAATGATGACCAAAACTTTACTGATTGCGTTTATTTATTGTGTCCGTTTTCACCTCAAACAAATCACCACAAAAGCTAAACATTACAGAGCACAATGAGTGCGCATTAAACTCTCTCTCTCTCCATTACACTATCACAGGGTATCCGCAGGGCATTAAAAAGTATTTAAAGTCATTAAATGGATTTTCCGAAAATTAAGGCCTTAAATGGCATTAAAAAGCATTAATTTTATTCCTACAGGCATTAAATGTTTTTAGATAGTTTTGAAGAAAAATAATACTACCAGTTTATATTGAATATAGCCTTCATAACTTTGATCTGCTGTCGTAAAATATGTACATTGGTGTGATACACACACGGAACCAGTTTGTCAAAGAATTGTTATACTCTGCGTTTCAGAGGGTTCCTGCTGAATTGCTGGCTGCAAGTAAGAATAAACAACAAAATGTGCCAGTCGATGTTGCAGAGCTCAATATCCTGAGCTCTGAGGACAGGAAATGTCCTTGTCAGCAAATCACAGAAATCACTCTCATTCATTGATAAAGGGACAACTATCTTCTTTATAGATGTCCCTCCTATTAAAGAGAAAGATACACAATTAAATCATTTTTATCACATAATATGCACCATTAAAAAAAATTACTAAATACTAAAATAAAAAATAGTAAATAGTTGTGTGTTGGAATGAGAATATGTGCTTCAGGGTCATCCTACACTGAAAGTCTCAGAGTAATCCTTGCACTCTTGTCCTATGTGGCCTCTGTTGCAGCCTGAATCTGCTCTTCTCTGAAACATTGCCAGTCTGGAACAGGCGGATAAGAGAAACAAGAGTAAAGTGTGCGCCAAACACTACATGTTAACATGATGAACGGCTTTCTGTTGTTTATGCCAATTAACTCTAATAATACTAAATACATTAATTCTGACCTTGAACCGATCAGTTAGCAGAAGCATAATTTAGCAAAAGTATCTATTAAAGAAGTACACGAAAAACAAGAAAAATTAATGCCTGGTTTCAATTTTTCTTTTTTCATCGACTTCAACCTGAAAACGCATTCAGAGAGAGAGAGAGAGCGAGAGAGAGAGATGTAGTAATGGAGCTGATCACTGGCCTGATTACTCTAGGCTCCTCCCACTCATCCTTCATCAGAATGCTGGAAGACTCATTGGTCACAGCTGCACTGGAGTACAGGAGCTTTGAAAAGCTCTTGTGGTGAATCAGTGTCTGTCTGATGCTCACTCAGATCTGAGGTATGGTCAGTGGTGTAGTCTAGTTTTTTGTAGTGAGTATACTGTGATTTTTCCCTCCCAGCCTCATACTTACCCATCGCAGAGCGACACCCCATAAGCACCGCCACACTCACTAATGCATATAGTATGCATCTGATCTAGGCTATACAAGAGCATTCTGAAAGACGGCTTGTGTGTGTTATCTACATGTCAGTTTATTATAATCAACAAAAGACTTTAACAGCCAGTGACATTTGATATATGACAGTGACAGTGATATACTGCGATCTGTCACTAAGTTACACATTAAAGAGCGCCAAAACGGTATATGTTTTTTTTTTTAATTCTGAAGTGAAATGGGCAAAATATGAAACTTGAGACTTTGACAAATATGAGACTTTGTTTCATTTTAAAAGCAACAAACCATATTTTGTGATTTATTAGATGGTTACGTATCCTTGCGCTTTTTAAGTGGGTATACGGAAATCCTTGTATACGGAAATCATTGTATTCAGAGCTACTTTTCTCCGTGTATGTCTATGGCGAGTCACGCAGTTACTGTGATACTCTGCGGCGGGTCCTACCAGTCCGGTCTGAAATGGTCTGAATATAAATGCTTATTATATGTGTACCATAATGATTCAGGGTAAGACAAAAACACGGTTTGAAAAATGGATTCATGTTGAAGATTCTCATAATATAATATTTGTAAATTTTGAACTCAAAAGTTACAGACAGCAGCTTTAACACAAATCAAATTAAATCAGTATAAACAAAATCTTTGCACTGCAGAGGTGGCAGAGAAGCTGCATCTGAAGTGGAATTTGGATGAGTTTACACAGACCGTTTAATGTAGCTCAGATGGCATGAATACAGTTACTCTGCTACATTTGCACAAGTAATGCGATTAATAGTTTAAATATATTTAGAATATAGAAATGTCAAAAAAAGTTATACTATTAAGTATGAAAACTACTATCACTTTCACATTCAAATGATGCAGTTAGATGCTAGTAGATGCAGTTATTCTACTTTGAAACTATTTTAGTTGATGAACTAGAACAAAACAGTCAAAACAGAACTCTTGTTTGTATGATAATTACTTAATTATATTGTGTTATAAATACTAAAAAACAAGCCTCAGGCTCAGATGTCATGCCCACAGACCATTGGCTGAATGTCTGATGCACATAATCGGAAACACTTTGGGAGTTTTAGAGTCAACATCTGATTGGATGCATTCTCCAGGATTTCCAGGAGAAGTGTGTCACATCTGTTAACGGTCTGCCAAGAAACAAAGCCGCTGTGACGCCAAACTCTCTCATGGAAGAAGAAAGCAGTCATGTTTGTAACAACGAGTGCTTATCAGGAACTGAACACTGGATTTTTCAAAAGTATGTGACGTTCATGGCATAGACTCTTGAAGATTGAAGACAACATTCTTGAAAAAATTATGTATTGGATGCACGGCAGTCTGTTGTTGTAGGGACATTGGCTGCGTTTACACTTGGCATTAATATGCGATCACCATGATCCGATCAAGCAGATCGGATAATTTGCCAATCAGGACACGGCGCGTTTACACTTGTCCACATCAAGTGGCTTCTGTGTCTAGATAACCGATCGTATCTGTCTTTACTGCGGAAAAAAAGAAAATAGGATGGCTCCTGTACCAAGTCGACCTGAAGTGGTGGGTTTTCTTTTAAAAAACATTTTCAGTCACGGGAGATTTTACAAATCTCATAAAATGGGGAGGATGAGGATGCTGCAATTAGTAATAAGGTGGATAGATGCCGTAATGGTAAGGGTACAAAGAAATATATAGGTCTGAGAACATTGCCAGCTGTTGTGGGAAAAATGCGCGAAAACGAATGGTTCTGCACCTTCCGTGTGCAAAGACAAACTTTCCATTATATTTGCGATCTACTCCACCCTCGATTGTTTCGCAAAACCACACAGCTACATGCAGCGATTCCCGTGGAGAAAAGAGTTGCACTGGCCCTATATTGGTTTGCTACAGGTGACTGCTTCCGCACAATTGGTCATCTCTTCGGTGTCAGCAAAGCTATAGTTTGGTAATGCGTGCATGAGGTGGCACCTGGGCTGAAATTGCATGTTCGACAGCACATAAGCATTCCCACCGGAGAGAGACTGAATGAGGTGACGCGTGGGTTTGAAGAGAGAATTGGCTTCCCTCAGTGTGCTGGGGCCATAGATGGGACCCAAATCCCAATGTTATCCCCCAGAGACAACGCATCAGACTACTTAAATAGGAAAGGCTGGCATTCCATCCTACTTCAAGCAGTTGTTGATCATTGAGGCAGGTAAGATTATAAACATTCTTCAAGACGTAAAATATTACTGTAGTAATAACTGCATGTTGCCAAGTACCAATAGTGAACAACATTGGTAAATCAACACTGAACTGAATTCCGGGGAATGACAAATGTGTTTTTAGAAGTGATTTACAGCAGAATTAATGCATCATTGATCATTATTTTTGATTATTATTTTCTTGTATATCACTGTAAAGCTGATCTGAAACGATCTGCTTTGTGTAAAGTGCTATATAAATAAAGGTGACTTGACTTCTTACTTTCAGGTTCACAAACATAAACATTGGATGGCCAGGCAGCGTACATGACGCACATGTGTTGCAGAACTTTGGTCTCTACTATTTTTGCTGTGAAAAAGACACCTTGCTGTACATCATCACAGTACACAGGATCTGATGTTGCATGAAACTCCTTTTCATGTGAGTTTGATTAGTGTAACATTCACTTTATGCACCAGGCTTAATTATTAGTTATTGTCCAGGTTATATACACATACTGTAGACCAACTCTAAATGCCCTATCCGTGACAGCAATCAATAACCAGTTAAGAGTATTATGAAAAGTAATGACAATTATCTCCTACTACGTTTCTGTAGATGGTCTTCAAATGCATTTCACCTGTGCAAAATCCAGTCACACTTAAAGCAATTCCAGTGACTTCTTTTTAATTGCTCAATTTTGTCACAAAAGCAAGGTACTGTGAACAGATCTGAAGCACAAAGTGAATAGTCCATCCATCCATCCATCCATTTTCTTCCGCTTATCTGGGGCCGGGTCACGGGGGCAGCAGTCTAAGCAGTCTAACACTTCCTCCAGCTCTTCCGGGGGAATCCCGAGGCATTCCCAGGCCAGGGATTCCCAAAGCTCATGACCATAGGTGAGAGCAGGAACGTAGATTGACTGGTAAATTGAGAGCTTCGCCTCACAGCTCAGCTCCTTCTTCACCATGATAGACCGGTACAACGAATGCAATACTGCAGAAGCTGCACCGATCCGCCTGTCAATTTCCCGCTCCATCCTTCCCTCATTCGTGGACAAGACCCCAAGATACTTAAACTCCTCCACTTGGGGCAGGACTACTCCACCAACCCGAAGAGGACAAACCACCTTTTTCCGGCTGAGAACCATGACCTCGGACTTGGAGGTGCTGATTCTCATTCCAGCCGCTTCACACTCAGCTGCAAACCGTCCCAGTGTACGTCAGTTTCTGGCCTCCTAGTGATGTGAAATAAGAGCAGGAGTTAACTCAGGGTGATTATTTTGACTTTATTTTGTATTTGATGTGCGCATCTTTGACATGGCGTCTGTCAAAAATAGGCAGGGACACTTCTGAAACGCACCGCAGCGCAGTTGGTGTAAACACGAGCATTGACTAGAGTGGCCGCGTATCAGCTTCAGTAGCCACGTCGCCGCCGCACACACACACACACACGCGCGTGCAGCACAAACGAGGCTTAAGGCTTTTCTCCAGTGTGAGTGCTCATGTGGGCTTTAAGGCTTTTTTTCCAACTGAAACTCTTTCCACACTCTTGACAGGTATGAGGCTTTTCTCCAGTGTGAATTCTCATGTGGACCTTAAGGTTTCCTGTCTCATTAAAACTCTTTCCACACTGTTGGCAGGTGTAAGGCTTTTCTCCAGTGTGAATTCTCATGTGGACTTTAAGGCTTCCTTTTTTTGTGAAACTCTTTCCACACTGTTGACAGGTAAATGGGCTCGCTCTAGTGTGATTATTCATGTGGACTATAAGGCCTTTTTTTCGATTGAAACTCTTTCCACACTCTTGACAGGTATGACGCTTTTCTCCAGTGTGAGTGCTCATGTGGGCTGTAAGGTTTCCTTTGTCACGGAAACTATTTCCACACTGTTGGCAGGTGTGAGGCTTTTCTCCAGTGTGAATTCTCATGTGGACTTTAAGGCTTCCTTTTCGATTGAAACTCTTTCCACACTGTTGGCAGGTGAATGGGTTCTCTTTAATGTGAATTCTCATGTGGCCTTTAAGGTTTCCTTTTTGTGTGAAACTCTTTCCACACTCTTGACAGGTATGAGGCTTTTCTCCAGTGTGAATTCTCATGTGGTCTGTAAGGCTTCCTTTTTGACTGAAACTCTGTCCACACTCTTGACAGGTGTAAGGCTTTTCTCCAGTGTGAATTCTCATGTGGATTTTAAGGCTTCCTTTTCGATTGAAACTCTTTCCACACTGTTGGCAGGTGAATGGGTTCTCTTTAATGTGAATTCTCATGTGGCCTTTAAGGTTTCCTTTTTGTGTGAAACTCTTTCCACACTCTTGACAGGTATGAGGCTTTTCTCCAGTGTGAGTTCTCATGTGGTCTGTAAGGCTTCCTTTTTGACTGAAACTCTTTCCACATTGTCGGCAAGTGTAAGGCTTTTCTCCAGTGTGATTTCTCATATGGACTATAAGCTTGTCTTTAAGTGTGAAACTCTTTCCACATTGTTGGCAAGTGAAGGGACTCTCTCTAGTGTGAACTCTCAAGTGGACTTGAAGGTTTCTATGTTGATTAAAAGTCTTTCCACTCTGTTGGCAGGTAAAATAACTTTTAGTTTCTGTCTTTTGAGCTCCTTTTTGTGAGGAAACCTGTTTTGATCTTTCTTCAGTCATCAAATTATAATGTTTTTCCTCTTCTTTTTCATTAAGTTCACGACTCACTTCTTTCAGTGCCATTAGGTCTGGGGCAAAAATAGACATAAAACAATTTAGACATTTAAAGCATCAAAACCAACAACATGTATGATCTATACCAGGGGTCTCAATCTTAAATTGGCTGGGGGCCGTTGCTGTGATTGACACCTCATAGGAGGGCCATTTTAACATTCAAGCACAAGGAAGCTCAAAATTTCTGAAAAACTACTCTCCTTTGCATTATTTCTCATTTACTTCAAATTTCATTACTAAAATATTTTTTGTGCCATACTTAAAACAATGTACACAGCACTGTCTATCATTGTTACATACAGCATTAGTTTTTAACAGTTGCAAATATTTTCCCTTACTTTATTTTAGCTTAATTAACATCAAAATCTTGCACTGAACAACACTGTACTGAACAAATTTTGATCTCGGAATACATTTGTACACTATTCTATTTCTTGCAGCACTTCTGCTCACACAGCTGAGCCACATTTGCCCTAGATGCCGTTTGAGGATCTGTAATGTTTATTGGTAGCATCGGACACGTTTTGGTGATTTAAATCGACGTTCGTAACTTGCGCGAGTGCTTTTACTATAATTTAGGCAATCACGCTCATAATAGAAGCGGCACAGTCGTGAAGCACCTGCGATGTGGCACGCTTGTTTTTCCAGGCGCAGAGCGGGATTTTATTTCTTATCTCCATATAAATATATCTAGAGCTAATGCAAGGAGTAGAAAACTATTTTTCTTTTGCTGAAACGTCCTAGTTATCATGGAGAGTGCAGCTAATGGTTGCACAGCAACAACAAACGCCATGGGAGCAAAAGCGTTTTGGAAAGAAGGAGAAAGCGGAGAAAGGAGAAGAAGGAACGGCCACTTATGTGATGCGATATGTGAATGGCCCCTTAATAATAATTTAGCGGGATGGATTATGTTTTATTTTTATATAAGTTGCAGGCCAGGTGGAGTGGGGGCCGTAAATGGCCTGCGGGCCGGCAGTTTGAGACCACTGATCTATAACTTATCCTATCCTATGGATCAGTCTTAATGCACAGATCCGATCTTTTGACCATATTTGATTTTTTGGCCAGCATGTTTACATTCACTTTAGATGCGACTGGTATCCGATATCTGTGTTTACATTACTTCCTGCCCCAAAATGATTGTCATTGATAGTTTTACATGCACATAGTAGACCCTCTGGTTTTGAATGGCCGCTATTAAATTCGCTATTAAAATTATTTATATATTTCATGTTGAGTGGCCACGATTACCTGAGTGGATAAGTTAACAGCTGTCAGTGTCATGGATGTTTTGCAGCGTGAATTCTGACTGAACGGATATAGACCGGAATCTAAAGATAATTTGCGTTTGATATTTTATCTACAGTTATTAGTTTTAGAATTCCATTTTTTTTTTTTGAATGAATGAATGAATTCGAGCTAGCTAGGGAGAGAGCGCGCGTGTGAGAGAGAGTAGCTACAGTTAAGCTTTTGGCTTACAAGAAAAACAACAACACGGCGGTCTCTTTCAAATTAACCAGGCAAAAGTTGAAATTCAGCTGCTGAATGTGTGCATGCAATTTCTTTCTAGAAAAATAAATAATGTTACACAAAGTTCCCACCTCAATAATAAAGCTGCGAATTTTTAGTGTGAGAGCATACAAACGATACAATCACGTCTGCTTCATAATACAACATTAAAGCTACCTTTTAGTGAGCAAACGTGTAGCCCTCGCCTTGTAATGGCTTGGATTTCCAAGGGGAATCGGATATGCGTGTTTAGACGTAGGTCGCATGTCCAGAGATCGGATATGTATCTGATTTAAAACCACATTTGGAAGTGGCTCAGATCAGATGCGAAAAAAATCGGATCTCGTGTGGATTTGTGTTTACACGTGCGCAACTAATTCCGATCTGTGTCAGATATGAGCAAAAGATCGGATTTTTTGTGCCAGTGTAAACACAGCCTATGTTACTTAAGGACCACTCTTTTGCAGAGTTAAGTTTCATCCCTAATCAAATACACCTGCCTGTAATTTTCAAGCATTCCTGAAGACTTGAGGCTGATTTATACTTCTGTGTTGCGTGTACCCCGTAGGTATGGCCTAGGCTGTGAGTGCCACACATAGCCTACGATGTAGACTGACATGCAATAGGGGTAGAGTGAGTGTTTTCAACTTCCATGGGAATGAAAAAACACTGTTTCAGGGGACACATACAGTCAAACTGCAACAAAAGTTGTTATCCATTTGCTGCTTCTCTGCATAGCCTACGGTGCATAGGTCTGACACAGAAGTATAAATCAACCTTTACGATTAAATAATGGGGTTGGGTTAAATTTTGCAGGTGTGTTTGGAGCTAAACTCTGCAGAATGGTGTCCCTCCAGGACCAGAGTTGTCCATCCCATCTACAGTAAGACTTAGAAAGTAATAAGTAATTAAATACTTTTTGGAGTAATTTGTACAGTAATCTAATTACACTATTGAAGATGTAATTAGTAATTCATTACTTTTTTAGAGTAACTTACCCAACACTGTTAAAAGTTCATATATGCAATCAATTGTTCTATGATTTGAGACCCTGGACCACAAGACCAGTCATAAGGGTCACTTTTTTGAAATTGAGATTTATACATCATCTTAAAGTTGAATAAATAAGCTTTCTAGTGATGTATGGTTTGTTAGGATATGATACAATCATTTGAAAACCTGAAATCTGAGTGTGCAAATAAATCTAAATATATACCTGAAGGCATTTTTAGAGTTGTTATTTCTGAGTGACAAACACAAAAGTAAAGACTCATAACTCAAACTATAGCAAGGAGAGTCAAAAGGTAGGTATCGTTTGATAGAACACTTTTTACTATATATATATATATATATATATATATAT
The DNA here is from genome assembly GCF_018812025.1 of Megalobrama amblycephala. Lineage (NCBI taxonomy): Eukaryota > Metazoa > Chordata > Actinopteri > Cypriniformes > Xenocyprididae > Megalobrama > Megalobrama amblycephala. Next base: position 20,693,533 of record NC_063044.1, read on the forward strand.
ATATATATATAAATTACATTACAATGGGATATTCTCATAGGGTGAAACTGCTGATAAAATTCAAATCAAATATATTTTTCTTATAATTTTACATATCCTTTTTATTTGACATTCAATAATTACAGCAAAAGTTACAGCATTTGGAACCAAGTGAGCCTGTTTGTTTAGCACCTACAGTTAACGCCTGTGTGCTGTTTTTGTTGTAAACTCAATTTGTGCAGAGGGTGAAAGTAACGCACCAGGAGCACATTAGAGGCTTGATCTGAACGTGTGAAGTCTCAGATTTTGTATGCAAAAAGAATTATTGTGTTATCTACTTGGTTTCAGTTACTATTGGCTTTTAAAGAGAGACACGCAAACAGCAGTCCATAACATACATTCCTTACAAAAATACATTTATGGTAGAAAATGTACAAAATATCTTCATGTAACATGATCTTTACTTAATATCCTAATGCTTTTTGGCATAAAAGAAAGATTTATAATTTTGACCCATACTGTATTGTTGGCTATTGTTACAAATATACCCGTGCAACTTACGACTGGTTTTGAGGTCCAAGATCACATTTAATGGAAGCACTGAATTTTAAAGTAATGTAGTTACACATTACTACTTGTACTCACTAGAGTAATGAGTTAATAATGCTTACTCTAGCTCTAAAATAAGTCCACTTGAAAGAGTGAATGAAACGACTGAGTGAATTGGGACACTTTTCTGTAAGATTATACTTCTGTATATTCTCTATTTCTGTAGAGCTGGACATTTTAATAAGGATCAGATGACTGAATTCAGCTTTGAGAATAAAACCAACCTGTTTGTTCCTCAGTATCTTCATGTTTCACACTGAATGTTTCTTCAATCTTTATTTCTTCAAACTCCTCTTTATTAAACTCAATCTTCATGTCTTCAGTCTCCTCTTTAATAAACTCCATCTTCATGTCTTCAGTCTCATCTTTATTAAACTCAATCTTCATGTCTTCAGTCTCATCTTTATTAAACTCAATCTTCATGTCTTCAGTCTCCTCTTTAATAAACTCCATCTTTATGTCTTCACTCTCATCTTTATTAAACTCAATCTTCATGTCTTCAGTCTCCTCTTTAATAAACTCCATCTTTAAGAAAAGAATAATTAACAGAGTTATTAGTCTAATGACCCGGTTAGAGAAAAAAAACACTCAAAACTAACGCTGCAAATTTATAAACTTCATATTTAGGCATTTATAACTGATGAAAACATGATCAATTAGAGTGTTTGTTGTTGTCGTTCATGTTCACTGTTTGAGCAGCACGAGTCGTGATTCACTGAATCATTTCTCAAAGTGTTTGATTCAGTTGACTCAGAGTTGAAAAGTTCAGTTTCTCCATCATGACTCGCCAGAGACTGAACTCGTGTTCATGATAAACTGATTTATGATATATAAGCTGTGTCTCATTTCATTTAATTTCGAAGGCTGCATCCTCAAGAGGACGAATCCTGTGAAGGATGCAGTATATGGAGTGTCCTTAGCCAGAATTAAACAAAACATCCTTCGTGACACACAGGCAGGAAAGGAAACAGGAAGTATATCGTTGCTATGCCAACACGTTCACTGCAGCCTCGTTGCACTCTCAGCCAATGAATGAAAATTATTATTCGTATGTAATTTGAAAAGAAAATGTATTTACTTGTTTTATTTTGGGTTATGCTTGAAGAGCTGGCTTATGTACAACAGATATCTGTTACAGAGACAAAGGAGGAGGATAGGAAGAACAAAGTTTAAAACAAAAACAAGCTTGTAACTACTTACATTTAAACACTTTGCTTGTATGTACGTTCGCCGACGCCGCCATTTATTTTTTTCAAATAAATGACGGTTGTTAACAGCGACGCAAAGAATTGTGGACTATCTGCAGCAGCGAAAGGATACACCTCATTAGGGGTGTTTGATTCCAGGTTTTTTGGAGTCGACTCCAACTCCCGACTCCCACTGTAGGAGTCGATGGAATGGACTCCTCGACTCCATTACAGGGTCGTAAATAAGCTGAGATGGCAGTCCTTACACACTTAATTTATTTTTCCCTGACGTGAAGCCTTAAAATCCCCTCATTAAAACAACACACGTTTAGCGAGACTGTCCAAATTAGTCCAATTTAGAGATGACTTGATGAATAGACTATCAATATTGCTAATTGCCGATACCTAATTTTACTGAGAGAAAAGTCACGAAAAACATCTGTGGTCGAATATTATATCAGATTTAATAAACGAGAAAGCAGGGATTCTTTAATGAATTCATCTCATTATAATGGTCGGGGGATGGCGCTAAACGCACATGATCATCGTCTTAAAAGTGCTTGGACACGAGAGTTAAAGATACTAAAATTAATACTATACATATAAAATGCATACAATAATGTACACTTATTAATGTGTTTATTGTTGATGTGAGTTTTTATTATTTTTTATTTATGGTTAGTTTAATGGTTAACTATGTAAAATCAAACCTATAATTATTGCAATAATATAAGCTACCATCAATACTAAAGCTGACATGGAGGTATGTATAATTACAAACTAAACTCACTATGACTGTTATCTATTTCTAAAGTAAGCTATATAAATGTGTGTGACAAAGTTTCTGCGACAGCTCTCTGATGCGATTCGTCAGTGTCCGAATTCATTTCGTTCACTCCTTGCTTAGTGCACTTAACCATAGACATTATGCTCTTAACTGCCATGCATTATGAAGGCTATGGATTCGAGAATCAGTAAACAAGTGAGCGATTCCGGACACAACAACAGAGTCGACACAGAGAGTCGATTCCTGTGCTGGAGTCAACTCTGACTCTGGGGCTATTCAGAGTCGAGGAATCGACTCTTTTGGATCGATTCACCATCACTACACCTCATGCATCCTCCGAATTCCTGTGAAAGAAGGACGCATTCCAGGGTCGCGTTCGGAGAGTCCTACTTACTTTTCTGAAACAATACAGCCTCAGTGACGTATGCAACCTTCGAATGCGACCTCCGAAGGATGCAACCTTTGAAATGAGCTAGTGAGAGAGAAATGAGACGCAGGTTTACTGTTTCTCATCAGTGTATAAGCTTTATGATCCTTCATTACGGTTAGATAAACAATCACAATGTTACATTAAATAGTAAATAAACTAATTACACATCGCTTGTTTAAAACAAAACACAACTATAAATCATTGAACTGTTTCTATCGATTAAATCAGCTTAAATTCTTAAAACAAACCTTTATTCAGCAGAATCACAGCAGATGCAGGATCGCGGCGCAGTCTTATGACGTCATGTCGTCACTCCAAAATAAAAGTCCTGTTCACACACAGCATTGTCTACAATCACAGAAGTGCATAGAAATCTAACTGTTTTACCAGACAATCTTTGTATTAAAATTAAAACAGTGACAAATATGATACAAACAAACATGTTAAAAAGGTTGTATGAGTTCATTCATGGGTCAATATCACTATAAAGTGCCTTTGAGACTGCACAATTTCCAAAATAAAAATCAAGAGATTTTCCATTTAACTTCATATGTTTTGTATTAAGGAGACCTTATGCTGTTAGAAATGCTATCAGTCAAGCTCCAGCACTTTTTATAAATTAACTGCAAGCAGGCAATATACGAGCAAACCACAATGGTAATGGTCTTTTGATGATTTGTTTTTTTGGCGCTCCAAAAATATTCTTGTTGCTTTATAATATTAATATTGAACCACTGTACTCACATGAACTGATTTAAATATGTTTTTAGTTCCTTTATGAATCTTGAGAGAGGAAATGTCATTGCTGGCTATGCAGGCCTCACTGAGTCATCGGATTTGAACAAAAATATCTTAATTTGTGTTCTGAAGATTAACGAAGGTTTTACGGGTGTGGAACGGCATGAGGGTGAGTAATAAATTACATTATTTTCATTTTTGGGTGAACTAACCCTTTAATATTATTATGAAAATATAATATAAATGATAAAAATGACTTGTTTTATCAAATAACTTGTTGAGGGCAATGAGAACAATAAAAAAGTTTTTGAATTTTATGCCATTTATTAACTTTTTACACTCAGTGAAGTTAGCTGAGCAGTGTCTGGGACATGCCAAAACTGCTTACATCCAATCAAAGAAAATGGTATTTAAAAAAAAAAAAAAAAAAAAACACATTTCAAGAGACTTATTGTAATTGTATGTGTGAAAATGGTTGGCCATTTATAATAAAACCTCAGAATTTCATTATTTTGGATTATGTTCATGATGACTGAGTGAGTCTGATGGGGACAGCAAAAGGCACTTTATAGTGATATTGACCCATACGATATTGAGAGTAAAATAGAGATTAAAAATTGAAGCCGGAGTCTTAGATCTTTTTAATGATGTATAGTTTGTCAAGGTAATTACATTACATCTAACAGTAAATTTGAGCTGATTTAAACAAAGAAGCTTCAGTATGTTGGCGTTAACAGGTTAACAGGTTTATTATCTTAATTTGTGTTCTGAAGATGAACGAAGGTCTTACGGGTGTGAAACATCATGAGAGTGAGTAATAAATGACAGAATTTTCATTTTTGAGTGAACTAACCCTTTAAGCCCGAAGTGTCCCGCCGACGGGACACACAATCCCATGAAATTGTATTTATAATTAAATTACTAAGTAACCACTGCCAGGAATAACAGAAAATAGGTATAATTTTAAACCGTAGAAACTCAGCTTATGTTCCATTTTGTTCAACTCTTAACAAGTGCTGATATTATGTTTATACTGTACTATTTCTTATTCTTAGGTCGTTCTGGTGAAGGCATGGACATCCTATTTGGAAGATTTGCCAAACTGACTGTCCTCAAAGACCTGCCGTTTCCTTGCCGGGTCCCTCCGCTGAAATGCAAACGCACCGTAGAGGAGATATAAAAAAAAAATGGCACCAAGACAACAAGTAAGTACTTTATTATTTTACGTGCTTTTAACTTAATCTAAATTCTACCTTTTTTCTATCATTTTTAATTAATGTCTTTCTTATTAATTTTTTTTCAGGTTGGTGGACTTACTGGACGCATTGTGAACCTGACCGTCAGAATCAAGACCGTTGAATTCCAAGGACGACAACTAGAAACACAAAGTGCTACACTGGAAGACATCACCGGAAACCTTTGTGTCCAACTACGGGAAGCTCAAGTAGGCTTACTTTCATACGGTAAAACCTAACCTAAAACCCAATTCACACAATAATGCACAAGAGAATTCAACGGAGAATTACTTTTAACCCCAACGAAAGAAAGCACCATAGATGAAATACAACCCTTACCTGGTCTGGGTCCAATTTCGCCTTTTGAAACGAAAGATGAACCGGTAACATCTGCGGAACCATTAACCGGGCCGAGGTCACCGTGTCACGCAGCTGCGGAAACTGCAGATTCTGGCAACTGCACTTTGAGCCGAAAAACAAGTTCCACAGATGTGAAAACTGCAAGATGCTGCAAAAAACGGGAATCTAAAGGCAACTGCCTTTGTCAACACATGTCAATGTGTCTGGAGATCACGGAGACTGCAGCTTAAACATAAACAATTCTGTCCTTCAAAAGTTCCTGACAAATTTAAATCTCACCCACCTTCTGGAAGATGGACAGGACATAGAGGAAACTTTCTCGAATGTTGATCAATGACTCTTAACATCCAAAACGACACTGTTCTTGAGATACTCAAACTCCCCGAAGATACTGCTACTACACCGGAATCTGAATCCTCTGCGCCTGTAGATGCGCCTGTCACAGAAGGTATTGCAACGTAGGCCAGTATTGTTTAATGTTAAAGATTTTGTTCATGTTAATTCAACAGTTTCGCTGTTCAAATGTTTCACGTGCTAGACTAATTGAAGTTCCTTTTCATAGTTTTCTAATTTTCTTTTTGTTCTATTAGCCGAAGCAATTTTTATGTATTTTCAGCATTATTCTATGTTTCTGTAAAATGTTTTTGCTATTGGAATTTTTATAATTAGGCTACTCTATTTCTTTTAAAAATGTTCTTAAAACTACTTCTTTGCTTGTAATTTTTACACGTTATTGTAATAAATCGTTCTTTTTGTACAGCTATTATCTCCGGCGGTTATTACATTATATGTCTTTTCTAGATGTTGCCTATTTTAACATACAGTGGGGTTACAGTCAAACTTTAAGAAATACGGTACTGTATTAATGTGAATTTAACTTTTACAAATCTTTTGCACATACTTTAATTACACGTTGAATTTTAGAAATGATATTAGACTAAAACTACGTACCTTTGTGAAAAAGTTGTCAACTGTAGGCTACCATAAAAAGTGTCATTAATGAAACACATACAAATGACTAGAAAGACTATTAAAAATATAAAGAATCACCGATTGTCTAAACAAAACTATAACCCACTTGAACTAAGTTGTTCTCTCTTCAACTAAAATGGTAACGAAATTTAATTACAACAGTTAGACAGTATCACAAGCATCAGCCGTGATTCATCTGTAAAAGCAGGTTGAACAGAACCCCAACAAAATATTGATCCGAATGTGATACACTCAAATGTACACATTTTCAATATTGTGATTTAAAAATATATATTTCTCGTATTCTATTGTTCATTTTACATAAATATACAACCTAAATTACCTTGCTGAATGAGATTAGCACTTTTATTTTGAAAATGAACTAACGACTCTTAAACAGCAGCGCCGGGGCTTTCACTATTACTAGGGATTAGGCGCGACACAGACACGTTTGCTCCTGACTCCTCGAGGTCCTGGCAGATTGCCATATGGGGAAAAAAATGCACAAAAAAAGGAATTGAAAATATTTTTTAACAAGTATCCGATTCTTAATCTTAAGTATCCGATTCCAGAATTGGAATCAATTTTCGATTCCCAACCCTAATTGTGACTGACAATGACAGCAGTGATGTCCTACAGCCAATGAGAGTGCGAGATGTGATAGAAACAAATTGGAGGAGTAATTGCATTACGGTATTCCATATAGAATCTTCTGTGATATTTCCAATGATTAATACATGTTGCATTTTCGGTTATTTGTTTTCCAGGTACAATGGAAAGCCCCGTGTTTTCTTCATGCTGCAGGAGCCTGGTGGGGTGTAAGACATGTAGGTGAATGGATGGCAACTTCATCTTGTTGCCTGAAGTGTAGAACAGATGACCCTGTTGTGACTGAGGTTGTGGGTCTGTCTGCTGTTCTGGATATCTTGAAGAGTTACTAATAAATATATGCATCTGTACATGATGTGAGCGTTTGTAGAATTCGTGTTCGTGGTCATTCCACGAAATTGGTGCCTTTTGCGTCCCTAAGAAATAATCAGACATAGAAGTACTATAACAACAAATAAATTTGTGATTTAAAAACATATCAATATTGTGTATTGTTTTATCAATATTACATCACAGTAAAGTCAATTAAATATCATTTTAAATAATTAAAATTGCATTTATTCTGATGAGGGTAAGGTTTTTGGCCTGTCCCTGGCTATGATTGTTCTTTTTCAGCAGGACGTTTAATTTGCAAATTGAATGCAAAATGATACAAAAAACACATTTGCATATTGTTCTAAGTATAATCTTATTGACAAGTAATGTTTTAGCATAATTATACGTTATTTTTCATAAAATATAAATCATTTATAGATGTCAGCCCTGTTACCCTCACCAAAGAACCATGTATAAATAATGTTACATTCCAGTGACAACACTTCCAGGAAGTTACATCATTTCTCAACCAGGATGCCAACAGTTTAAATAAAAATAAGTTTCTCTCTCTCTTCTATAATTTTCTATTTTTGATTTATGATTCTATTGATGATTTATGAGGTTTGGCTGAGGGGGGATATCATGTAATGTCAAACCTGTTACCATTTTTGAAGTATATATTTAAACACTTATTTATTTTATGTAACATAATCGTTATCTACAAGTAATATCCTTTCAAAGTGTATGAAATGTGCTTGTGTGATTTGGTCTGTTAGCTAGTAAATAGCAAATTAGCTTGAAATTGTCAAACCTGTTACCGTCAACCCTGTTACTTTTCCAGAGTAACAGATCTTGACATGTGGGTAACAGGAATGACAGTCACCTTAGCCACACTGATTTTCTGATTTGTCTGTGTAAATTTGAAACATTTTAAAAGGTCATCCCATGTGTATTATTTATCTAATGTCTTTATTATTCATTGTGGGTGGCATATGAACATCAGTTACATATTTTAGTTAGTATTTTTAGTATTGCTGGTACACTGAATCTCATAATTAAAGTATTAACTATTTAAACAGTTTTAACATTGTGTTAATTTTATTTAGATTTTATATTTTCACTATAATACACTTTCACAGATGATAGTAGCATGCCATTAAGAATAAATAGAGAATGTACAGACAAAAGTATAGAATAGCTATAGATCAAGAATAGATATAGAACAAGTATACTACACAAGACCTAGATTTATCCTTGTGGAATTCAACTTAAATATAAGGTTAAGGTTTTTCGTTTATGATTACATTTCAGGCAACATCAAACAGGAAGAAAACGTTCCAAAAGACACCACAAAAAACAACTGTCCTTTTGTCACGCCTGGAAAGAGAGCTGCAAAAGGAACGTAAAGAGAAGGAGAAATTCAAGAAGAGATACCAACGACTAAAGAAAAAAACACTGTCCCCAAAATCCAAGTTCAACCGTGAGCTACACACTTTGCCCAAAGTTGTTAGAAGACGTATAGTTTTCCATACTGCCCTAACCAAAGACCTCAGTGACCGGTATCACAATGCCAATGGTGAAAAAGAGAAGCAGTTAATTGCAAAAATATGTGCAGGTGGAAAAATAGTACAGAAGTACAGGCTTAGAAAGTATGCTCAGGCGGTTTTGGGGTTCTCAAAGAAAAGGTGGAAATACTCTGACAAAACCCCACTCACATTCACACGAGAAGGAAACACTCGGACAGCAGATGCAATAAAAGACTGCGTGAGGCTGTTCTTTGAACGGGATGATGTGAGCCGTTTGACTACTGGAAGGAAGCAGACAAAGACAAAAAGCAAACTTAAAAAGCAAAAACGATTCCTCATTGACACAATGAGAAATGCGCACAGGAAGTTCTTGGCAGAATACCCAAACAGAATAATTTCTTATTCTTTATTTTGTCACCTGCGTCCATTTTGGGTAGTCAATCCAAGCCTGTCTGAGGGAGAGGCTTGTTTGTGCAAGATGCATGAAAACCTTGGCTTCATCACAAACAAGCTCTACCACCTGAAGCTACTAAAACACTGCAACACTGAGGAGTTAGTAGAACAGGTTGTGTGTAACTCCAAGAACAAGAAGTGCATGTATGGCCAGTGTGAAGGGTGTAAGCAGAATGGTTGTCCTGTTATTACACCATACAATCCAACAGCCCTTGTTTCATATTCCCAGTGGATAACAGAAGAGAAGCAAAGATCAGAGAGTGGCAAAACTCAGTCATTCAAAATCACTGGCAAAAAAATAGATGGAGACCACCACGGAAGCCCTCATTGACTTGTTCAATGAACAGTTGTCAAAATTCAAGCGCCATATTTTTAACATCAGCCATCAATTTGCCTTCACCAGAGCACTCAAGAAAGAACTGTCCAGTCATGAGTGCATAATACATGTGGACTTTTCAGAGAATTACGGATGTAAATATGGCTCTGAAGTCCAAGCTGTGCATTTTGGTGCTTCACATCAACAAGCCACACTACAAACTGGTGTTCTATACCCAGGACCAAATGCCACACCTCTCTGTTTCTGCACTGTGTCCTCATCCAGACAAAAGGGCCCACCTGCAATTTGGGAACATCTCAGGCCTGTGCTAAACTACATCAGACAGGAGTACTCTGCTGTGAAGGTGCTGCATTTTCAAAGCGATGATCCCTGCACACAATACCGCCAGCGTGGAAACTTGTACCTATTTTGCACAGAACTGTACAAAAGAGGCTTCGCACAAGGCACATGGACATTTTTTGAAGCAAACCATGGCAAGGGGGCTCCTGATGGAGTCGGAGGTGTGCTTAAAAGACAAGCAGTTGATCTTGTCAGCAAAGGCCATGACATACCAGATGCAAGGGCACTGTTTTCAGCACTGTCCAAAACACAAACCTCCATCAAGCTGTTTTATGTGGAGGAAGAGGATATAGAGAAGGCAGTGCAGGCCATACCTCAAAACATCCAACCAGTTCCCTCAACCATGCGCCTACATCAGGTTGTGACACTAGCAAGAGGTAGCCTGATCTGCCGTGATGTCAGTTGCATGTGTGTAGCTATGAAGAGGCTTGAATGCCAATGTCCTGACTCCCAGTCCTTCAGTTTTCTGTGTGACCAAACTCCAATCCAACACAGTTCAATTGACTGGATCAGTTCAGAGGTCATTGGAAAGTGGTGTGTAGTCAGATATGATGATGACCTTTATCCAGGAATTGTGATGGCAACAGATGACTCCTATGCCCAGGTCAAATGCATGCACAGTGCAGGTCGAAATAAATTCTTTTGGCCTAACCGAGATGATGTGCTCTGGTACCTGTATGATGATGTGGTTCGTTTCATCCCTGCTCCCCAGCCAGTCACTGCCTGCCATACAGAGATCCAGAGAGATATATGGTTGGAGCTTACTCAGTAAAATGAGTAATTTCTCTGTCGATTTGCCTTTGCTGATATTTCTAACATCCTTAATAGGTTTTTCACCTTCATTTTTGTGCTCTTCAATGACTGTTCTGTTTATTACACTGCAAGTTTTTAAATCTCATTTTTTTGTGGTGAAATGTGTTCCCTCCTTTGATATGAAAACAAGCCTGTTCACATTCTCTTTTATCAGCTACAAAAAAATGTAAGCTTATAAGCTAAAAGTTTTTATTTTCTTTTTTCCCTTTTTCCTTATTGCAACTCCTGTTATGTGCTGGCTGTTGTTATTTGGTTTTAATGCTGCCAGTTGGTTTTGTTAATGACTAGGGTAAGCTGATTAGTCTTAATAAACATTTTTTTTAAAATCAATAATGCATCCATTTCAACTAATTTTCAATAATGCATCAATGTACGTGCAATTACAAACAAGCTGTAGGGTGAAATCTTCACCACAATCTTGCAGTGTTCAAACCAGTGTGAAACCAAATTTCAGCATCAAGATCTCAAGGTCTGGTTTCAGATGATCACAGGAAGACCCACATCTGATCATCTTCCTTGCCTAATAATTAACCCAGATCATACATATTTTAAGTTCTGTGAGGGGACACACTGAAACAGACAAAACAGATGGACGGATGAGTCTAATGGGTCTACAGTACCCTTAAAACATTAGATCTCTTAGAAATTGAATGTTTCAGTAATAAAGCTATGCAAAGTGAATGCAAAATAATATAATGTAAATTAAAAAGTAAGAAACTTTACAGTTTTATGTAAACAAATATGTAGAGTGTATGCTGAAGAATGTATGTCCCGTCATCCCTGTTACTCTGGTCAGTCCTGTTACCATTATGTCAATCCTGTTACTGTCATTAATTTCATAAATAATGTAAAAATAATATTTGAAATGGCCTTCCAAGTTTTTCAGTTGTAACAATCACATTATTTTGTTTTGGACAAAGTCCTTCTTTTAATATCTCTCTTGTAAATATATATATTTTTCTTAATTGACAGGTGATCAGCATTCAACTGTGACAATTTTATTTTGGACAAATATCTCTCTTAATTGACAGGTGATCAGCCTTCAAAATTAGGATGTTTTTGGTCATCTGAATGACAAAAATAAGATTTGTTTAAAAAATACCAAATTTGAAACAACCCCAGTGAAAAATGGGACAAAAATACTGCTCATATATGTAAAAACTATTACATAGTTCTAATTAAAACTGTAGTATATGATGATTATGTCTGTAACAGGGTTGACAAAAATATCAAAACATGAGGAAGAAAAGTAGTAATAAAATAAAAAATTATATAGCCTGAAATGGCCCAATACAATTTCTTGTCATTTTAAGTTGTCTTCATTCCATATATATATATATATATATATATATATATATTTTTTTTTTTTTTTTTAATTAAACTTATTTTATTTTTTAATTTCTCAAAGTTGAAAAGCTTAATATCCAAGTGCAGCACGAGCAACCACAGTTTCAATTGCTCAGGATTTTGTATAAGAAATCGATATATTGAAAATTTTCTTTTAGACTTTCTAATATTAGAACACCCAGGATACGCACACGAAATGGGCATTTTAAACGATAAACTGACACAAAGCGATTTGAATAAGTGTATATGGTCCTCCTTCCGCACGGCATTTGTGCTTATAAAACTTTTTTATTTTTAAAAAAAAATGATCGATCGACCCTTATTCATCGTCTGGTATCGTTTATCAATAACATTTAATGATCAATTTGATTACTTTAAAATGGCATCGCCTGAAATCTTTCAATACTTTGTCGAACTAGAAAACAATTTCTAGTTCGACAAAGTCCATATTACTGAGAGCCCTTGAAGCATACGCCATGGGTTTCCATACATCGTCTGCTTGCTTCTGAAGGAGAACAGCTCCCAGCCCATATGAAGAGGCATCTGCAGAAACAACTGAATCCTTGTTTGTATCATACAGTGCCAAACCTGGGGGTGTTGTCAGTTCCTCTTTGATTTTCTCGAAAGCCTCTTGCTGATGTGACATGGATATAGTGAGACAAAGCAATTTGTTAGCTAAATATTGTAAGGAAATGACGATACCTCAAGGTTATCCTCCAATCGTTTCCCTTCATAGACAGATCCAAATCCTCCTTTCCTAAGCATTCTGCCGATTTCATACCGGCTCAGAATGTTGTCTGTTAAAAGATGAATCTTTTAGTTGGTATGAAATGTCAAGCATGGACAGCAGTGAGTGAAATGTTTGAGGTTATGGCCGTAAACTCACCCTCAGTTGTCCACTCTGTTGTTGTGATCTGGTTCTGGACTGACTGAACTGAGGAGGACTGGAGCTGGAGGGGTTTGATCCTGTTGATCTGCAGGAGGAAGGACTTCAAGACCACTGGAAAGAGGTTCCTGAAGACCATGATCCTCTAGAGCACAGGCGCTGTACCGTAGATAAATCTGATCTAAAGCAGGGAATATTGAGACTGAACTCTTCTCACAGCTGAGAAATGATTCCTTTCCTATTCTTGCTAAAATTATTATTTGTGTATATTTAGAAAATATTTCTAATTAAAACAACTTATCCCAAGGGTCTCACTTTAACCTTTCACTTCATAATAAAAACAATATTTTACCCTATTTAAATGAATTCCTGTGTCCATTTAACAAATGGGACCTATCAAAACTTACATACATAAATTCACAGATCACTATTATCCTTTGATAAAGTAATTGCTTTGATATATATTAATTAATAAGTCAAATATATATATTTTTAATACATGTTATCGCTTATTTAAGCATTGTGCATCCATGGGGATGCATAAAATAGCTTTGTTTTAAACTTTAGGGAATTAAATCTTTAACCTCTTCCACTCTGAGGCATATTTTGGATTTCCGCCTGGTTTTAACACCCAAATTTAAATGTTCACCCTACACACATTCAGTGTAGGAAATTTAAAAAACTGGCATCATTGTACAGAAACCCCTTCAAATGTACAAAATTAGATTGAAACATTTAATAAATAGCATTGTATGTGCTTAAAATATTGTGACAAACATTTTAAAAAAGGCGATTTTTTTTTTTTTTTTTAACAGAACCCTGTGTTTGAATGTCTAATTCATGTTCTGTTTGGTTTGGGGACCTGCTGACTATATTGTTTGACCACCAGGTGTCAGTATTTAGCAGAAAAAAAGATTTTTTTCTCTAACACATTCTGAGCAGGTGTTATGTAAATTTAAAGGTGATAGAGAGGATTTTTTCATCGACTAAGAATCCAAAGACTGTTAGTGAGTTTTTGAAATGAGCGCATGCATAAGAACAACCCCCCCTCCTTCACGGCTCATTTCAAGAGAATGCCTCCCAAAACTCGTGCACGAGTATTGGAACACGAGTGTTTACCACCGGCATTCGCTGTGTCGTGTTAGTGGATTCATTATGTCGGACTCACCGCAGGTAACTCATAATCTGCAGTTGTTTCTCCTGTCTCCTGACAAAAACATTGCATGCAGCGCCTGTAGAGTGTGGAAAGTTACTGGAGCGCTCAGCCGTGCACGTCTCTCACAAGGAACGTCATGGCAGTGATTGACAAGCCAGAGGGCCAATCCGCGCACGTCTCTCACAAGGAACGTCACGGCAGTGATTGACAAGCCAGAGGGCCAATTACGATGATCGCATAAACGATTGGCTGATGTTTTTAAGGCCCTACCTCGTGCACAGATGATGTATATTAATATTATTACTTTCAGTGCACCTAATAAAAAGTCTTTTATCAGTTAGTAAAGACAGTTTCAAGTAATATTGCAAAAATGTATAAAACAAAACATCCTCTTGAGCACCTTTAACTGAAGTGTAATTTTTAGCATATATACATGTCTTTTGTAGTATTCAAATACTCAAATGCAAAAAAAGTTTTAACAAACTGCATTACCCCAAAATTCCTACTTTTAATAAATGCTAAAGCACTTTACTTGATTATTGATTGATTTTCTTCATTTTCATGTAGGCTTAATCTTTGTATCTGAAATACACACCATATGCAAAATGGCAGAAAGGAATGAGGCAAAGTAACGTTGTTTGTGATTTGTGAATAAAAGCAAAAACAATTTATTCTCTATTCAGGAGACACTAATAACTTATATCTTACAAAACAGTATTGTATAGTTTATGTGGTATATTAAAACAGACCACTTGTACTAATTGAAATCATAAATAGAATATGAAAAATTATAGAAATATTAGAAGAAAAGATAGTATCCAGAACAGTGCAAATTGTGCGATACAATTAAAATTAACAAAATAACATTATAAAAAGCTATGTAAACTTTTATGAAACTCATTCATCATTTCAACAAGAACAATTGGTACACTAATAACTAATTACATAACACAAACTAAAGTTTCTGTCCATCAATATGCCTCCATGTCCATCAGATCCATGTTAGCACCAGACAGTTTGTGCAGTTTACAGGAGGCACAAATTCCCAACAGCAGTGCTCATTTCTGAACGGAAAATGAGAGTCGGATTACCAGAGGTATACGGATTATTATACAGGTGCTGGTCATATAATTAGAATATCGTGAAAAAGTTCATTTTTTTATTGTAAATAATTTTTAAAAATGAAACTTTCATATATTCTAGATTCCCTACATGTAAAGTAAAACATTTCAAAAGTTTTTTTTTTTTTTAATTTTGATGATCAGAGCGTACAGCTCATGAAAGTCCAAAATCCAGTATCTCAAAATATTAGAATATTTCCTAAGATCAATCAAAAAATGGATTTTCAAAACAGAAAAGTTCAAGTTCTTTAAAGTATGTTCATTTGTACACTCAATACTTGGTCGACAGCACATATTAGAGCAAATGACTTGCTCCTAGCACAAATTACAGCATCAGTGAAGTGTGGCATGGAAGTGATCAGCCTGTGGCACTGCTGAGGCACTACTGAGCCTTCAGATCATCTGTATATTGTTGTATCGACTGTTTCTCATCTTTCTCTTGAAAATATCCCATAGATTCAGGGGTCAGGCATGTTGGCTGGCCAATAGAGCACAGTAATATCATGTTCAGCAAACCACTTGGAAGTGGTTTTTGCACTGTGGGCAGGTGCTAAAGTCCTGCTGGAAAAGGAAATCAGCATCTCCATAAAGCTTGTCAGCAGATGGAAGCATAAAGTGCTCCAAAATCTCCTGGAAGATGGCTGCATTGACTTTGCACTTGATAAAACACAATGGACCAACACCAGCAGACGTCACGGCCCCCCAAATCATTACTGACTTCAGAAACTTCACACTAGACTTCAAGCAGCTTGGATTCTGTGCCTCTCCAGTCTTCCTTCAGACTCTGGGACCTTGATTTCAACATGAAATGCAAAATTTACTTTTATCTGAAAAGAGGACTTTCGACCACTGTTCACTGTCCAGTTCTTTTTCTCCTTAGCCCAGGTAAGATGCTTCTGATGTTGTTTCTGTTTCAGAAGTGGCTTGGTAGTCCTTTTCCTGAAGATGTCTGAGTGTGGTGACTCTTGATGCGCTGACTCCGGCTTCATTCTACTCATTGTGAAGCTCTCCCAAGTGTCTGAATCGGCTTTACTTGACAGTATTCTCAAGCTTGTGGTCATCCCTGTTGCTTGTGCACCTTTGCCTACCCAATTTCTTCCTTCTAGTCAACTTTGCATTTAATATGCTTTGATACATCACTCTGTAAACAGCCATCACATTCAGTAATGACCATCTGTGACTTACTCTCTTTGTGGAGGGTGTCAATGATTGTCTCCTGGACCATTGCCAAGTCAGCAGTCTTCCCCATTAATGTGGTTTCAAAGAACAAGAGATACCCGGAATTTATACTGTAGGGATGGTCATTTAATGAAACTCAAATGTATTCTAATATTTTGAGATACTGGATTTTGGACTTTCATTAGCTGTGCACTCTAATCAACAAATTTTAGAAAAAAAACTTTTGAAATGTTTGACTTTACATGTAGGGAATCTAGTATAAATGAAAGTTTCATTTTTTTTTAAAAACAATTTACAATAAAAAAAATGAACTTTTTCACGATATTCTAATTATATGACCAGCACCTGTAGTTTGTGTCCCTCAATGAGCCAACTCCTGAAGCAGTTCTGTGCTGGCACAGAGCACAAAGGCACCTGAAATTTTTTGCAGTACGCAGGCTTGCCCTGTTCTTTGGCCAGCTGTTGGTGGAGAATAAAACTGTTCACCATGCCAATGTCCAGAAAATGGTAAAAAAAAAAAAGGTCTTGTACCATTTTGCTGAGACATTGTTGTACCTGATAAGGGCATCAGAAAAGTCCACACCTCCCATGTACCTGTTGTAGTCTTTGACTGCCTCAGGAATTGGAATTTGGAGAGTACTCCACCCTCCCGTGGGATTCCTAGCACGCCTGGTGACTTTCTCACCGCTATATGCCTTGTGCATATTTGAGCACATTATGACCTCTCTTGTGTCCATCCATTTTACAAAAAGGAGCTTACCACTCCTGAGCCATCGGATGGTTCCTCTTTCTGCCTTTTTGTTGAGGTCGTTTTCTTTGGTCTTGGGAAATCCTTGACGATTAGGACGTATCGTTCCACACGCTAATGTTTTTTTGTCCAGTTAATCCAAAAAAAAGTGTTGGGCTAGTATAGAAATTATCAACATACACCTGATAGCCTTTGCCTAATAATGGTGTATCTAGCAAATGCATCACAGAATCATAACTAAGGCCTTTGCCTTTGACCAGTGAAGATTTACCTTCGTACACAAAGAAGTTCCAAGTGTACCCGCAAGTTGAGTCGGCAAGGACAAAGAGTTTGTAGCCCCACTTAGTAGGCTTGTCCTTCATGAACTGATTGAACCCTACATGTGCTTTGGAAGCCACCATCCTCTCATCCACTGACACTTGTCGAGCTGGTTGGAAGTATGTCATGCATGCTGTCAGGATGTCAGAGTACAGTGGCTTGATTTTGAATAATTTGTCATATTCTGGGGTTCCTCTTTTCCGTGAATTTTGCAGATCCTCCACTAGGTTGCACAGATGGAGATTCCATGATATGGCCAGAAATCTGCATCTAGACATCACTGACTGTGGGTACGGAAAGCTGTAAATGGATTTCCCAGCCCAGTAATCGGCATAGGTCTTCACCTTCACAAGACCCATGTACAGAACCAGAGCGATGTATGCACAAAACTCTGAAACTGTCAGAGGCACCCAGCAGAATTTCTTTCCTGATGCAGATCGCATTGCAGCGTAGCTATTTGTATTTTTTACAATAGTCTCTAAAACAGAGTTCATAAAAAAAATTAAAAAAAAGAAGCTGGAACAACAGTTGCAGCAATGAATACGACCTGTCCATAGCAAGCTGTGGTCCTGGATTTCTCTTTGGCTGGAATGGTGGCAGAACAGGATCCACATCCTTGACATTTGGATCATTCCACTTTAGAGCCTCGCCATCTTTTGTCCCCCGTGAGGAAGATCCTCTTCTGGTCTGCCTCCTGGAAGTGCAAGGCCTGTGTGCCATGCTCTGGAGCCTCAGATTCAGACTCTGAATCAAAAAAACTGTACTGTATCAAAAAAAAAAAAAAAAAAAAAAAAAAAAAAAAGTTTTTTGTAAACACTTGGTTGTTTTCACTGTAATAAAAATACATTTCAAAAACATATTTATTTGTATTGTACTTTTCTAAGAATGTTCAATCTTACCAAAATGAAAAACATTAATAAAATATATACAAAGGACTCACCTATTCCCTTGTCTGATCTTTGTACTTTCCATTTTACACTTTAAATCCTACACCACAAAACCCTTACATTTCTCACTGACTTCTACAACACCTTTCACCATTATGCAATACTGTTAAACGAACACCAAATTATACTGCTTTTACTCATCATTTGATTCAATTATAAACACAGCCAAATTTATCACATCCTATATTCAACAACAAATCATGATAACAAATAAAGTCTTTCTACTTTTGCCTTTGATATCAAATACACTATAAATGGAGGTCATGATTGGACAGGCTCTTATGAATGATGATGATCTGACAGAGAAGAAGGCAAAAAAATTCTTTGAACTCTTGAAGAAAAACTGAAGAAACAGTGTTTCTATCACCGCTCACCAAACCATTCAAGAAAAAAGATGGAATAAAGATGATGACATCCCCCTCACAAAAAATGTGATTGCTCTGAGAGACCATCTCAGGATAGGTGAAAGTCCCACATTAACTTCTGGTTTACAAAGACAAAAAAAAAAAAAAAAAAAAAGGACAAGCAAAGAGAGGAAGAGAAGTTGATGAGGGTAAGATTTAAAGTTTTTACATTTAAACTTTGTGTTGTTAAAATCACCTCCTAGCAAAATGGAGTTCTAAACAAAACCACCACTATGAACTACTATGTAAATAGTATTTTTCATGAAATCTAGGGATGCACCAATATGAAAATTTTGGCCAATACTGATTACTGATAATTCTCTACATTTTAAAGCAGATAACTAATATATTGGCTCTATAAATCAAAATCCAAATTGATATATTTTGAGAGCCTGATTACAAATACAAAAGTCTCGCCACTTAAAGGGTTAGTTCACCCAAAATTTTTTTATTAAAGGTGCCCTAGATTCAAAAATTGAATTTATATTGGCATAGTTGAATAACTAGAGTTCAGTACATGGAAATGACATACAGTGAGTCTCAAACTCCATTGTTTCCTCCTTCTTATATAAATCTCATTTGTTTAAACAACCTCTGAAGAACAGGCGAATCTCAACATAACACCGACTGTTACGTAACAGTCGGGGTGTACGCCCCAATATTTGCATATGCCAGCCCACGTTCCCAACATTATGAAAGGCATTAGACAAGGGCAGAACATCTGGATCTGTGCACAGCCGAATCATCAGACTAGGTAAGCAAGAACAACAGCGAAAAATGGCAGATGGAGCAATAATAACTGACATAATCCATGATAGCATGATATTTTTACTGATATTTGTAAATTGTCTTTCTAAATGTTTCGTTAGCATGTTGCTAATGTAGGCTACTGTTAAATGAGGTTAAAGTTACCATCGTTTCTTACTGTATTCACGGAGACAAGAGCCGTCGCTATTTTCATTTTTTAAACACTTGCAGTCTGTATAATGCATAAACACAACTTCATTCTTTATAAATCTCTCCAACAGTGTAGCATTAGCCGTTAGCCACGGAGGACAGCCTCAAATTCACTCAGAATAAAACTTTTAACATCTAAATAAATACTTTACTCACATAATTCGAAGCATGCATGCAGCATGCATGATGAACATCTTGTAAAGATCCATTTGAGGGTTATATTAGCTGTGTGAACTTTGTAAATGCGCTGTAATATAGTCGAGAGCTCGTGTGGCAGGGAGAACGCGTCTTAAAGGGGCGGCGCCGAGTGTAAATCAGTGCATTGTTAATGGTGCCCCAAAATAGGCAGTTAAAAAAATGTATTAAAAAAAATCTATGGGGTATTTTGAGCTGAAACTTCACAGACACATTCAGGAGACACCTTAGACTTATATTACATCTTGTGAAAGAACGTTCTTGGGCACCTTTAAATCCAAGAGCCTCCACGTCAACAGCAATGTAACTGCAACTTTCAAGGTCCAGAAAGGTATTAAAGACATTGTTAAAATTGTCTATGTGACCACAGTGGTTCAACCTTAATGTTATGAAGAGATGAGAATACTTTTTGTGTGCAAAACCCCCCAAAATAATGACTTTATTCAATCTCTTCCCTGTTGAAAAAAAAAACAGCATATGCTGTTATGGTATGTTTTGAAGCTGGGATGCTGGTTTATGCTGGTCCTTAAGCCGAGTTCAGACTGCACGATTTTAGCCCCGATTTTGGCTCGCCGACAGGTTTTGAGAAATCGCCGACAAATGCCCGAAATCACAGGCAAATCGGTGCTCGTTCACGCGAGTGACAATCACGCAGTGTGAATGAGCAAAGACGCGATCTGAGAGAATCGCCGACGAGTCGCCGACGCCCGTGAGATATTTGGCATGATAAATATCTGGACCTGTCGGCGATTCAAAATCCTGCTGTGTGAAAAGTGTTCTGACTGAAAACTACATCGGCGATGACCGACAGCCAATGAGAGAGCAAGATACAGAGCAGCGGAGAGTTCAGGGAGGAGTTATAGATCAAAATATCAGCAAGCATGGCTTTGTTTCAGATAAACATTACAATTTTATCATACAGAAGCAAAGCGCAAACATTTGCTTGACCATCAACAGCAGCACATTTAAAAGTTATGTATTTTGCTACAACTGTCGTTGCAGAACACACAATCCTTGTTCTTCGCGTTTCCTAAACATTTCCTCCTCCATATTCTTCTTTTCTTTATGTTGTTTTCGCTGCAAATCAGCACACAGGCAATTCGTATTTCAAGCTTCTTGCGGGCTACTATTTTTAATAATAATCCCACCGTGTGTCTCAATCAGGTCCCTAGTTCAGCAGTCAGGGCACTGATGAGGGTATCAGCCACATTCGCTTTCATTATATACTGATTCACGACCTAGGGAGCTGATTGAGACACAGGGCCAGTCTCACGTGAGAACTCTGGTCTTGCGCGCGTTGTTTCCTTGTCATGTCTCGTGTGTTTGGTTGTGAAACGTAGTTTGCGTGCCAAACAGAGTTGTCTGCGATTCTTCCTATTGTAAAGTCATGCAGTGTGAAACCTTCTGTCGCCGATCCATCGTGCAGTTTGAACACATCAGCGACTGAATGCTGGCCAAGATAGTCATGCAGTGTGAAAAGAACAGTGACCCGACTACTTTGAAAATCGTGCAGTCTGAACTCGGCATTAGCTGGTTGATAAGGACCAACATGGACCAGCTCAAATCAGCATCAAAACATACCTTAACAACATATGCTGTTTTTTTTTTCAACAGGGAAGAGATTGTTTTAACTATTTTGTATTTATAGACAAACAATGTCTTTGGTACTTTTCTGGACCTTGAATGTGGTAACTACGTTGCTTTCTCTTGAGGATCAGAAACCTCTCAGATTTCATCAAATATCTTAATTTGTGTTCTGAAGATTAGAAGTTGAGGTGTCACCTTTTGTTTTTCAGACGGATGTTCTGACCTCTTTTCCCCTCAAAAAACATCTGCCCAATGCAGTGAGGATGGGGGTTCGGATATAGATGGTGAGTTAAATAGTGTTTTTAATCAAGGCAAAATAATCATTTATAGAACACCTGCCTTTAGTTATAGGACCCTAATGGAACCAGCCATTTACTATTCAAGGATATGTTACAGTGAAGTTGAACATTTAATCATTCTCTTGTTTTTATTTCATGTAGCTTATTTGTAAAACACTGTGGTTGGGAGGCACGACAGAAGATCTTGCAATGCTGCATGGTTCCATTTAGCTCCCCTATAGCTGTATTGTAATGTTCAAGGATCGTCTGCTGCTTAAAGTTGGGAACTCTGTCAGGTTTTAGGAGTCAGATTTTACTGACAGCACTTACAGTAACAGGTACTAATGCATGTCTGTTGCAGATCGCAGTCAGGGAGCGAGCCGGGTCACAAGGCCCTTACCGAAGATGATGAAGAGAAGAGCAGAAAAACTGGCTAAGATGGGGAAACTGAAGGGTAAGTTTAATCTAAACAAAAGAGTAGCGAGTAGCACCAGTGCTTACATGTTAGTAAAACCTAGTAATTTAAAGATTTTTAAAATGTAACTATTGAAAGACATAAGATGAATAGCATTTATGATTTAGAGAATCCTTATAGCTGCCCAGTAAGCAGGCCAGAGCTACAGGGTTTTGGAGAAAGTAAAAACAGGGGGGAAACCTGCGGTCATCACTCAGCAATAGGGATGCAAATAACAATTACTTTGATAATTGATGAATCTAATGATTATTAGAACAATTATTTGAGTGTAACAATACACATCTCATGATTCATTACAGTATACAATTCTGAAATCACGGTTCACAATGCAGCTGATTCTTTAAAAACTCAAAAAAAGTTTTTTTGATTAATTGTCTGTGGAGCTTGTGACTGTTTGATTCAGCACATATGGGCTGTTTGGTTACAATTAAATGTCCAGTTATGAAGGTAAATCAGTTGCTCTCTCTCATCTGTTCTGAGTTTTAGCCTACGTTCCATTACTTTTACAGTTCAAGCAGTTTCTGCTTTGATTTCACGTTTTTTGCAGAAATCCACAGAAAGACGCAAATGCTGTGAAGGCCTTTCTTTCCCTGAATCCTGCTACTCCTTGTATTACATTCTTATGTGGTTTCAGTTCCAGTTATTGCTGTTTGAGACAAATTTATCATAGAGTACCCTAAATTCTAGTAGCCAATCTATTTTTGAGCTTGTGTTTATTATTGCATAATAAGGAGAATAAACAAT
Source organism: Megalobrama amblycephala (assembly GCF_018812025.1). Classification (NCBI taxonomy): domain Eukaryota; kingdom Metazoa; phylum Chordata; class Actinopteri; order Cypriniformes; family Xenocyprididae; genus Megalobrama; species Megalobrama amblycephala. The sequence continues at coordinate 20,716,564 of NC_063044.1, forward strand.
TAAATAATTTCAAAAAAGTGTCCACTCTCCATGGCACATTTTTTTTAAACCATGATGCACATATGTATAATATATAAAATAATATAATTACTATATAATATAATATAATGTATGTATTTTTTAGACCCCTTTCTATTCAGTGATTATCATAAACATTAATGGGGTCATGACATGGATTTTTTTAATCTTTGTTTTAAGCTATGAAACAGCAGGATGTTTAAATGTTTCTTTGAGGATGAAATGAATTTTTGACAATCATGCAGCCCTACATTTAGGTACTTTCTGTGACTGGGCAAACAAAAGCAGTTTGGTCTCTGTTTTTAAGTTTATACAATCTACATTGTCTTTGCCATTTGTAGAGACAACCATGATAATCCTGAAGAGACCATGGAGTGAAGAAGAGAGAAGGGCAGTTAACACACATCTTCGCAGGGTGTTCTTCGCCAGCATTACGTCAGAAAACCCCGCGAAACGTGACTTGAGCGTCTATAGACGTGATGAACTACCATTACTCATCATGGAACGCTTCAAGAGGAGGATGATGCGGCTGCGTCAGCACCACAAACGGTGCGAGGAGAGACAAGAAAGTAATATTTTATGCCATTAAATATGAACTGTTGATTTAACAGTTAACAGTTGATTAAATTCAGTGTTCATGTTTTTCTATGTATCGATCGTAGACTGTAAAAGGGTTTGAAGTCAAGCCACCTTCACTTTTTACAACATAAAATAAAGATAGTTTTAAAGCAGTTTTACATTGATAGCAGGAAATCAATGCAACAAAGATTATTTTGGCTGTACAGCAGCTCTAAAAGAAATTAATTTAGTAAGCTGAGCGTTGATTAATTTCCGTTGTAAAAAAATCATTAGTTATCTGGAGAAAACAGTGAAACCAGGTTCAGTTTTCATACACTAAGCAGGCAGATCAAAAACATTAAGAATAACGACAATAACCGAACAGTTTTTGTTTTGACTGTTTAATTTGCTCTGCCAAAAAGTCTGATTCTCTTCATTAAATCATAATTTAGCAACTAATTAAATTTGTATAGGTAGTTGACTAGTTGAGAAGCGACACTGTACCAAACTTTCAATACCTCATTTTGTAAAGAATTCGGAAATGTGTTTTGTATATGTAACCCCTCTACCCAGGTCCTACTCGACCCGCTCCGTGCGGGCCTCGAACCCGGGTCCCCGGCGTGGGAGTCGGACGCTCTAACAAGGAGGCTAAAGGCTGCAACCTCTAGCGTCAGTCGCTAGAGCATCTCTTGAGATCAGAGGAGTGAGGTTTACTCGCACAGCAACTACTAGCTGGCCTCCGTTACACTCACCCCCCTAAACCTCACTCCCATCCTGGTCACGGCACCAATGTAACCCCTCCGACCCAGGTCCTTCTCACCCCGCTCTGCGCGGGTCTCGAACCTGGGTCTCCAGCGTGGGAGTCGGACGCTCTAACAAGGAGGCTAAAGGCTGCAACCTCTAACGTCAGTCGCTAGAGCATCTCTTGAGATCAGAGGAGTGAGGTTTACTCGCACAGCAACTACTAGCTGGCCTCCGTTACATATAGATTAGTTTTAATGAGTGATTTTAACGTCGAATAGAGCTGACTGCTCACAAAATGGCCTCCCCTCCCCCACCGTTCTCTCTGCCTCAGTGGGGGAGGGGAGTTGCTGCTGCTGCTGTTGGGCTCATTTACGCTGCATTCACACGGGGCGCCGGCGTTAACGCTTCTCATTTACTTTGAATGGGTGACGTCATGCTTTGCCTAACTGAATTGTGGGACCAGACACAAGACAAACAGGCAAGGCACAAGAGAGGGTTAATAAAACAAAACATGAGGCAACAAATTCTGAAGCAGAAAACGAAGACTAGAGAAACAAAATAAAAGTAAATGATTGAAACTAGCAAACACAAAATAAAGCAAGAGAACACCCTTGCATGAAACTAAAATAAATAAAGGATTAGTTCAAAAACAAAAGAAACCAAAAAATTAAGCTTTGGAGAACTAGAGCAAAATATAGAATTGATCAAGAAAGAAAGTTAGATAAGGAAAGCTAAATCTATCACTGAATGAGCACAATACACACAGTGAACACACAACAAACCAGCAAAGACATGAGGGAAGAAAACACAATATAAAGGGACCAAAGCACACAAGGTTCAGGTGAGCACAATTAGTGAAACGAGGACTAGACAGGACTAAACAAGGGGGTGTGGTGAAAGCAAACTAGGAGGCAGGACAAGAGGAGCACATGGCAAACACAAACAAACACAAAGCCATGTGCTGACAAATAACACAAACATAGAGACATGGAACAAAGACAACACAGACAAGGCTGCCAGGGCAGAACCCTGACATGCGTGGCTGTATATTAGAGATGCATGCAGGTCTTTAAAGTGACAGAGCAGCCTAATATTAACCAAGCAAAATAATCGTGATTATCAGTTTTACCATTATCGTGCAGCCCTAGTGCATATTACTAGTCTTGTGGTAAAGTAAATACAAGAAAAAAAATCTGCTATGAGCCAGAGATGGAGAGGAGGAGCGCTAAGGTAAAACCCTGCCCTCTATTCAATATTCAGTTTCACTTGGAAATGCGTCACAGCACTGGAGAAAAGTTGTGTGCAACTTCCAGTTCACAGGGACTTTACAGGGATAGTTCACCCAAAAATGAACATTCTGTCATTATGTACTTAGTGTAATGTTGTTTCAAACTTGTATTAATTTCCTTCTTGTACAGAACAAAAAAATATATAATATTTTGGAGAATGAGGGTAACCAAACAGTTGCTGGTCCCCACTGACTTCCATAGTAAGAAAAACATATACTAGTCACTGTGGACCAGCAACTGTCTGGTTACCCACATTTTTCCAAATAACTTTTATTTTCAACAGAAGAAAGAAACTTGCTAGGTTTAAAACAACTATAGTAAATTATACTATATAACTATCCCTAATAAAAGAAAACACAAAGAGAAAACCACCCACTGCTCTTGACTGAGAACTTTAATACATTAACTTTATTAAGAATCAAGGTATAATTTATACAGATAACTCTAGTGTTTTATTTTTATATTTGTTCTTTTAATTTTTTACTTGAATGCTACTGTTAAATACACCTATTGTTGCTGAAAAAAAAAATAAAGTGAAAGTTTCTTTTTTAATAACAAAGATAAAATAATGACAAAGATTTATATCTACGCCACTTTGGCCTAAATGTCAGCCATTATTTTTTATTTTATATTTTGTTACTTTGTAAAGCTTTGTTTTTAAATTAGGGAAATTAATTTGCCTGTAATACTCAGTCACTTGCAAAATAGTAAAACCAACATGAAGAATTGTGATAAAAATCGTGATATATTTTTGCCATATTGCCCACTCCTAGTTCTTGTAGAGTCTGTTATGTCTCAAAGGATTAGTCCACTTTTAAATAAAAATTTCCTGATAATTTACTCACCCCCATGTCATCCAAGATGTTCATGTCTTTCTTTCGTCAGTCGAAAAGAAATGAAGGTTTTTGATGAAAACATTCCAGGATTATTCTCCTTATAGTGGACTTCAATGGCCTCCAGACAGTTGAAGGTCAAAATTACAGTTTCAGTGCAGCTTCAAAGGGCTTTAAATGATACCAGACGAGCAATAAAAGTCTTATGTATGTCCTACGCCTTCCCTATTCAACTTACGGAATGAACGCAACATCATTTTTTTCTGTAAGTAGAATAGGGAAGTAAGTCACAGACGCTCAAAACACAGTCATCATCATTAAAAGTAATGAGACTAAATGATCTTACCAGTGCTGTTGCCGCTCTCTCCTATTGCGGTCTGTGATTTTGAAATTAGCTGATGATCAGTAAAACGCAGCTCGTATTTGTTGCTTTTTGTGACATGAACAATATAATTGTGTGCAATATAACATGTGTTCATGTTTCGCGTGTAAAAAAACACAGTATTTTTCACATAATTTACTTATCTGTATACCGCTGTTTCCACTGTCATAAAAACGGGCTGATGACTTCCTTGTTCTATGAAGTCCCTCCTTCAGAAATACGTAACGAGTTCTGATTGTGCCAGCGATTCCTGTGTTGTGATTCGACAGCAGTTTAGCGCATCTTGCCCGGAAAGGTCACGCCTCTTACCATAACGTGGAGATACACGCGCTCAGTGTTATTGTAAACATGTCTTTAATTTTACCCTATCAATTTGAGCCAGAATCAGACCCGGTGATTGGACTGCGGGATGAAAATAACAGCGTTTCGACGACGTGGAGACAAACACACTCTACAAACGCAACTCTTGTGTATTCCTGTGGGCGGAGGTTAGTCAAAAAACTGTTTTAGTGACGTCATTAAAGAAGGAAGTAGAGGGATGTAGTCCAAACTGGCCGTTCGATGTAGGCGACTTCTGTTAAATAAAATATCTCGCTTGGCATTGAACTTTGAGCTTTAACATTTTACAGATTTTATTTATACTCTAACAACAACATTACACACTAACTAAAGTTTGAAACATGGGATCACGAAGAACGGGACCTTTAACCTTTTCACTGACATTTTGTTTTCATAGACAGATATCATGATGTATCATTATAGAATTGTCTAGCAATATATTTATTGCAAAATTGCAGTACTGTGATATTATCTTTACTGTGAGCCAAGTATTGTGATCGTATTGTATCGTGAGGTACCCTGCGATTCCCACCCCTAGTCTTAAGTGAATGTAAACAGTGGAGAAAGAAATCGGATGTGTATCTTTATATTAGATCCATGCATCAGGGGCCCGTTTCAGAAAGGAGGTCAAGTTTTAACTCTGTGAACAGGGAACAGTGAACACTATGTGCAACTAGTGTTGTTTTACATTTAACTATTACATTGCTGCACCTCTAAACAAATGTAAAATAACACTGCATAGACTTCACTGTATAAATTAAATCTAATTAATCTGTGTTAAAGTTACAAAAGTGATTTTCTTTGTCTTTTGTTTGATTAACATTCATGACAGAAAGCACATCACACATCTTGTGATGTGACTATCGCAGATGCGCACATGGTGATTTTGGTGCTAAAATGATATATCGTGCAGCCCTAGTTAGGCCTTATTTTATTTGTAACTTTGTTTTATTTTATTTATCTATGCTTATAATTTGTTTATTTGTTCTTATTTTATTACTGACGGTTCACGTGTCTTCACTTGTAAAAATGTTTGACCTTTATTATAAGTTGTATCATAAGTTTTTGCTGTGGTATCACAGAAGTAATGTGATCTTAAAATAGGAGTCATTTAAATAAAAAAAGAACCTTTTGTTTGTTCATCCAAAAAATTATTCCATCTGTCATTCAACATCCGTAATATGATCTGAGCTGTGAACTGTGTGAGCCTTTGCACCCCAACTCTCTTGACTTATTTGAAGAAAAAATACAATCACATAAGTTTTTAATCATGCTGATTTGTCCGCAGTAAAGTTAAGCCAGTCTTTTTTTATTTAAGCTCGTTAAAATCATTTTGGGCTACCAAAATCTGAAGAATGCCTGCCCAAAGGGCTACCAGGTATTTTGAAATTTTGTGAGTCCTGGAGTCAGTAATTATGAATAGTCACTGAAAAATAACAAATCACTATGCAGCTCTAACCCTAACCATTGTTAACCCTAACTTCCACCCTGGTTATGTCGTTAGGGTTAGGGTTAGGGTTAAAGCAAACAAACCCTAACAAAAAACAAACGAAACCTAACCCTAAATTGATAAAAACAATTACACTTTGTTAACATTTTAACATAATATTAATATGAAAAACAATGTAAACAATGAATGATAAATTTGATTTCATTTTGAAAATTATCATCTCTAGACTTTTCATAAAACATGTTTTTAGACCAGATATGGTCACATTTACATTTGCTCTGCAAAATTTTGCAGGAGAAACAGTCATTTCAGTGTAAATCGGCACAATGATGACTTTTGCTTTCTGGTTGCAAATAAATTTTTGCATGCAAATTTACCTCTTGCATCCAAGCCTCTTCAGTGATGTTCGGCAGTTACAGAAATTTGTAATTGGCAATAAAGCAAAACAAAATATAAACTATAAAACTAGTGCCATCTACTAAGCCAGTTTTGTTCAACACTGCACTTCAGTAGTATAAAATTATCCTTAAAATGAGGCTGATAGGAAAGCAGTTTTTTAGGGTTGGTTTGTTTGCTTGCTGGCAGAATAGCTTTGGATGATTTTGTCATTATTATTCCCATTATTATTATGGTATTTTGGCACATATTTGCCTTCAAAATTCTGCTGATCAATAGTAAATGTGACCACACCTTAAGGTTTTGGGTTCTGAAAATTACATTGTTTTCATAGACAATTACCATCTCTTTGTCAATAGATCCAGGACAATTGACTTCTCAATGCATGACCCCTTTTAATTTGAAAGTTAAAAAGTTCACTCAAAACTGAAATTTCTGTCATTAATTACTCGCCCTCATGTCATTCCACACCCGTAAGACCTTTGTTCATCTTCAGAATACACATTAAGATATTTATAAAGAATTCCTAGAGGTTTTTATCTCCCATAGTAAGCAACATAATTACATAATTATGTAATGGTTGAATAAAGTCATTATTGTTTTGTTTTTGCACACAAAAAGTATTCTCGTAGCTTCATAACATTTAGGTTGAATCAACCTCATGTTTCATCAAAAATATCTTAATTTGTGTTCTGAAGATGAACGAAGGTCTTACAGGTTTGGAACGACAAGAGGGTAATTAATGACAGAAATTTCAGTTTTGGGTGAACTACCCCTTTAACATTAAAGGAATAGTTCCTTCTAACATGAAAATTCTCTCATTTACACATCCTCATCTGTATATATTTCATTCTTCTGTGGGAATGAAAGTGTTTTGGCTTTGGTGCAACAAATTAGCTGGAAACCCCTATGGAGTGATTTTTTTTTTTTTATTAACCAAAACCATTGTGATCTTTCTTAAATAAAAGTTTGTGAATGTTGAAATTGTTTTTGTTAACAGGAGCAATCAAACCAGGGTGACATGGACTCATCTGATGAGAGCGGTGTTGTTATTCCTTCGGCGGAGCAGTCTACAGATGATGATGACTATGATTCAGAAAAGCCAGAGATTGAAAAGACTATTCGAAAGACTATAAAGGACACAATGTTTCAATCAGCCAATGAGGTTGATAAGGCAAAGAAAAAAATGCCAAGAAAAATGACAATTAAAACTAGTCGGCGAAATCCTGAAGGCAAACGTATTTGGAACAAAAGCAGTACCTTGTCTACTAGGGGTGGGAATCACAGGTTAATGCACAATACGATACTGTCACAATATTTTGCCCACGATAACGATATATCACAACACCAGCGATTCTGTGACAGACGATATATTGCAAGAAAATCATCCACGATATATCACGATATCTGTAAATTAAGAAAAATGCATCAGAAAGTCATATGATTATGTATTTAATTTATTAATGTATATTATTTGAACATGTACACAATGCAGCTGTAAACTTTTCTGTACATCAACTTCTGATTCTGAAAACAATTTATTTTATGTAAACATTTTAATGCTTAGAACTTAATGCAAAAGCATGCATTTAGATTAAGGTAGATTAAGGTGGGAATCAGATAATCATGTTTTTCTTCAAAAACAACAACTGATCAACATGCTCAGAACTGAGCAGACTCCTCTGAGCACTGATGATGTCCCCGGCAGTTGAGAACATTAGTTCTGCTGATACACTGGTCCCCGGGACACACAAATACCTTTGTGCCAGCTTGGAAATGAGAGGGTACCCATGTACCTGCGATTTCCACCATTGCAATGGATCATCTGTCAGTGGTAAAGCTGGAGCCTCTTGGTATCGTTTCATCTCTTGTTCAGCTATGGTGGCAGCTGAAGGCATGGACGTACTGGTACTACTGCTGTTGATGAACGTCTGTCCAAGGAGATCAGCAAGCGCAGATTTCCTCCTCTTTGGGCAGTGTGCAGTGGAAAGATCTTTTCCAGGATCACTGTAGTCTATCATCCCATCAGCAGCAGCATACATGGTGCTTCCTTCCTGGTCAGGAGGAGTGCTCTGAAATCTTTTGTCTATCAAGTCTGCCGACTCCTGGAAGAAAAAACAGTGGGACACCTGTTGCATTATTATTTAAAAAGAATGCTCAGCAGTCAAAATTATATAGTTTTACATTTAAATAGCTAAAAATATTTTATAAGATAAAAATAAAATACATGGTGTATATTTTAGCAGTAATTTCATGGTTTTGAAGTATAAAACTTGAACTGAACATTCAAAGGATCATCTATGATTAATGAATTTACCTTAAGAGCAGCCGCCTTTGACACCACTTTGGTAAATGTCTCATGCATGTCCTCTGGTGATAGGAAGAGCAGAGATTTAAACCTCGGGTCTAAGGCTGACGAAATGTAGAGGTTGCTTTTCTCCTCTGAAGAATTGTATCTCTTTGAGAGGTCTTGGTAGATGGCATTCTTTAACTCTTTGATAAGAGGGGAGTCCTTAGCAGCGCTGCTCATGTCACTCAACAGTTGGGTGTGAAGCGGAGCAATGATAGAAACTGTTGGGGTCCTCTTCTCACACATGACATTTGTTGCCACCAGCATAGGCTTGAGGGCTTGTACGACATCTTCAGCATTTGATATTTCCATCTCGTTCAAGGTGCAGATGTCAGAGACACTCTTTCTCACCTTTTAAAAAACAGCAGAGTCCAACATTAATTAAAAGATGTATTTAATAATTCAGTTGAAAATAATAAAATTTTCTTAAACCTCAAATAACAGGACATAACACATTAGCAACATCAAAAATAGAATTAAATCAATATAATTCACAAGGAATTGAATCTTGGTTAAGGCACTTTAAAGTAACAATAATTAAAGTTATAATAACCAGCTTACCTCAGGAGATAAGAGGGCAGCACAGATGGCAGGTTGCTGCTCGAGAAAACGGGAGAGCATCTCATATGCACTATTCCAGCGTACTGCAACATCTGTTATCAACTTGTGCTGTGGAAGGTCCAACATTGTCTGGTTTCTCTTCAGTGCTTCCGCTGCTTTGGTGCTCCTATGGAAGAACACAGAAATCCTCCGAATCTTCGCAAGCAGTCGAGCAACAGCAGATAGCTTTAAAGCACGCTGGGACGCAAGGTTCAGTATGTGTGCAAAACATCGTATGTGCTGGAATCCTGTCAGCTCGACAGCCAAAGTCATGTTGGTTGCGTTGTCTGTAACAACTACAGGATCTTTTTCTGTTAGACTCCATTCCTCTGCGGCCCACTGCAACACTTCTGCCATATGAGCGCCGGTGTGGCTATCATGCATTGCCCTAGTTTGAAGAACGTAAGCATTCATCTCCCACTTGACGTCAATAAAATGAACAGTTATTGTCACGTAGGACTCCGTGGCCCTGGACGTCCACGAGTCGCAGGTGAGGGCAACTCTCTCAGAAGATTCGAGCGCAATCTGTACCTTTTTTCTGGTCTCTTTGTACAGAGCTGGAACTGCCGTTTCGGTAAAATACTTTCGACTCGGAATTTCGTATCTTGGTTCCAGTATTTTCAGCATTCGGCGAAAACCTTCATTTTCCATCACACTGTAAGGACGAAGGTCCTTACAAATAAACGTGGCAATGGAATTTGTAATGCTATTAGCCCTTGGCGACGAAAAGGGAAGCTTTGCCTTACAAATGTCATCCAGCGTTGGCTGATTCACTGTAGCCTTAGTGTTGCTCTTCATTGTCTTCTCACACAATTCGGGATGATAGCGCACGAGGTGGGAATGCAGGTTGGTTGTGTTGCCGTTGTATTTTATTTTTCCGAGACAGTTCTTACAGATTACGTATAGTCTTTAGTGAGCTTTTTTGTATCGTCACTACGAAATCCAAAGTGGGCCCAAACTTTTGATTTAAAACACGCGGGTGCATTTTTGATTTGTTGTTGGTCCGACTCTGCCATTACGCCATTTCTTCTTCGCTGTGAATTACACCTGACCACTATCCGCTATCTGGGAAGCGCCACCACAAGAAGCCTGGGGGTACTGCCGCTTCGGTAAGCCAAAGTGGTAAACAGCCACAATGTAGGAACATGAATTTAAATATTACGTATGTCTAAAAAAATATCGATACTCTGGCACCAAGTATCGATATTTTTTTAGACATACGTAATATTTAAAAAAACTGAAACGTCTCGCGGCCGGAAATATCGTGATATATCGGCATATCGATTTTTTTGTCGCACCCCTAATGTACATACATGTTCCTCACATATTATTGTAGCCTAGTTTGTGCTGAATACAGTGTAATGACACTTTTTCCATTAATATGTTTATGAACAAGTGAAAAAAGCACAAATGTCAGGGCATGTCAAAACTTCTCCAGGGCCCCAAAAATCCTCAGACCCCTGAGGGTTAATTATATGTAAATGTGAACTCGTGAAACCAATGAACAAAAGCGCTGAAGCTACAGAAGGACCGCCTTCCTCATTTCCATGTTACACACGGAAAAGTAAAAATAAATGAATCAATAAATAAATAAATCTAAAAATAAATGAATACATACATATATAAATAAATCTAAAAATAAATGTAAAAATAATATATGAATATAAAAATTAATAGAAAATGTAAAAATGTATAAACGCAGAAAATAATAAATTAAGGGGGGGAAATAAAAAATGAATTTTTATTAAAAATGAATCCTATTTATTTTATCAAGTCATTTATTTTTCCTATTATCACATGTATTTACCTATTTATCTATTTATTCATCTATATATTTATTTATTCATTTTTAATTTCTGCAGGTTTGGTCCTCCATATTTCACTAGCCCTGGATCATTTATTGTAGCCTATTCCTTTTTATAATATTAATAATAATAATAACCTTTATTTTATATAGCGCCTTTAAATGTACATCTCAAAGCGCTTTACAAAAACAGGTAAAACAACAAAGATACACCACATAATATAAAGATTAAAAATAAAACAGCAAAAATAGACTAATTTTTCCATTGTGCAGCGCATGAATCAGCTCTTTTACTTGCTACGGGATGGTTTTCTCCTTCAGGAAGACCTCAGCTCCATGACAAGGCTCTTGCTCCTAGAGATCTTGGAGTTCAGGGCCAGTGGCTGAAACTGCACACAAGTACTACTACAGTGAAGTAGCTGACTGAGGAGAGAATGAGGTTCCTTGTTTAGCATTAGGGGTTCAAGCGTTCAGTGTTCAAGTTCTAAAGAGTACTTCATGGGAGAAAGAAGTGGAAACCCCATGTAACAGTACTGTGGAGCAGTACGGCAGAGCTCGAGTTCATGTGCATTTGAATGTGTTTTGTTCGCCGTTTGAGTTTAGCTCAGAATGTTCAGATTCTCTTTTCTTGAATCTCCACTGGATGATGATGATTCAATGCAATAAGAAAAGCTATCGCTACCAGCCCCAAAACTGTGAGTCACCAGCAGTATACATGAATAGCAGTTGTCTTTTCAGGGTTTTTTTTTTTTTCAGCACAATGAAAAAATTATTCAATTAAAAGCTAACCTAAAAAAATGAGTTTTAAGCAGAGATTTAAAAATGCCAAGAGATTTAGCTTGCCTTATCTCAATTGGTAAAGAATTCCAAAGTTTTGGAGCTAGTGAAGAAAAAGCCCTATCACCCATCAATCTTGAACGAGTTAAGGGAACAGTTAAAAGACCAGTTTCAGATGAACAAAGGTCAGGGGTTGGAGTATAAGGAATTAAAAGCTCAGTCAAATACTGAGGTGCCAACCTCTGTAAGGCCTTGTATGTAAGCATTACAATTTTAAAATCAACCCTAAACCTAATGGGGAGCCAATGCAAAGACTCCAATACGGGAGTAATATGATCTCTTAACTTAGTTCTTGTAAGGATTCTGGCAGCCGAATTTTGCACACCTGCAGTTTGTTTAAGGTAGCTTTTGACACCCCAGCCAACAAGGCATTACAGTAATCAATACGTGAAATCACAAAAGTGTTGATCAGTCTCTCAGCAACAGTAAACGACAGCATTGGGCACAATCTGGCAATATTTCTGAGATGGTAAAGAAGTTTTAACAGTATTGTTGATATGTGGCTCAAACGTTAAATTGGTATCAAAAATTACCCCTAGATAGTTTGAAACACATTTGAACCGTCAAGAGTTAGCTTGGCTGACCCAGCTTTGCATAGTTGGTGGGGTGTACCAACTAGCATAATCTCAGTCTTTTCAATGTTAAGACAAAGAAAATTTTCTGTCATCCATTCTTTCATCTTAGAGATACATTCAGAAATAAAATCAACAGGCACAGTTTCATTAGGTTTAAAATGAATATAGATCATCTGAGTGTCATCTGCATAAAAATGAAATTTCACGGTTTAGAAACCGTGATCTCAAAAGCTGGCCAAGAGGGAAAACATAAATATTAAAAAGCAGAGGGCCCAAAATTGATCCCTGAGGCACTCCAGATTGAGCAACATTAACCTCAGATCTAAATCCACCCATGGCAACAAACTGCTTCCGATCACTGAGACAGTATCAGAGACACCAAAGACAGTTTCAAGACGAGAAATCAAAACTAAATGATCAACAGTGTCAAAAGTGGCACTGAGATCAAGAAGGATCAAAACTGAAAGATAGCCCGAATCTGAAGCAATTAACAGAGACCCCACAACATTGGTATTTAAATAATATATGCTTATATTGAACTTTATTCTTGTAAAAACAGATGCTGTAAGTGTAAGCCTCTTCATTTCCACTCATGCTCATACACACACTATTAAAACAGTAGCCTACAATTCATATTTCATGTTGTTTTCATCTTACAAATCATGTTTACTGTTTTTTTTTTTGTTTTTTTTTGTTTGTTTTTTTACATTATTGTTATTTGATTCATTTGTTTATAAAGGTTTTGTGTATAGGTTTATTTTGGACTTTAATTTTCATACAAACTTTTACAGTATTCAGCATAAGTTTACAGTATTTATACTTTTTTAAAGAATAACTCAAATGTCAATCTTAAAAACATCATTTGATGTGGTCATAATTGTATATCCTCCAATACAAATAATGCATAATACATTATGTTCCTCTATTTATTCATATGGTTTCATATTCTTTAGTTTCTATTGCTGTGTTCATCATCACCTGCACATGCTAACAACTTAGGTTGCATCTTCAAATAAACAAGCCTACATTCTGTTCACTTTAATGGAGTTGGTGTACATCACGATCGAAATACAAAAGTACTTTCTGTATATGAAATTTAATGGTGTTTGTCTTAAAGATGTTAAAAAGAGCTTAGGTGATTGGTAGTGTAAATCCTGTTGCTGAAACTTTCTAAAGATAAACACATACATGCTCATAACCATCAGTGAATTATTTTATTAATTATTATTTTATTAATACATTACTTTTACCATTTTCTAGTACCAGAAACACTCATGTAATTCATCAGATTTCGTCATAAATCCATTATGTTCTCAGTTTATTTACTAGCTTGTTTCTCTTTTTCCATAAAGCTACTTAATTGCTAAATCATAAAAACACCATGGCAATCACTGCTAATTGAAAGTTGAAACTGAAAGTTGATTTAAAATGGTAATTGCATTTGTTGTTAACTATAAGTAATAATGAATGGAACAGGTGTTGACTATGGTCCCATGGTTCATTTGGTTATATAAAGAAACTGCATTACCCTATAGCGAATTAACTCAAAGGGGAAATATTAATAATTATTCATAACTCAATATGATTTATTAATTATGATTAATTATGAATATGTAAATCTGTTAATCAGATTTACTGAATATAGCTACATTAATCTTAATATTACAATCAATTAACCTGTTGTCCAGGGAACAATTAGTGTTGATTGTTTAATAATTCTAAGAAATGTTCATTTTCAGGTTATGGAAAAATAACATTCTTATTGCACCGTGCTACTTAGAGCATAGGTTCGGGTCTATATCACTTAAGAGGCAATTCATTAGCAGATGGAGTCAGAACCAAACATGTATTGTGCACAATCTTTATTAACTAACTCACAAACACATAACTAAACTAACAAACACATAACATACAACAAAGGTCACACACATACGTATTGTAGGTAAGAATGAGTAATGATAGAGTTGAACCGGAGGAGATACTGTTACTAGAGCTATAGGAAAAAGTCAAAGACACTCTGGAAAAGAATCATCAGTTTCCTCAGTAATAAAACACCTTTGCTAACAAAGGTAAGTTTTACACATCAATACTAAATTGCTATTTAGTGTTCAAATGTACGATACTTGCAAGATGCCTTTAGGCTGAGGGGCATCGGCTCTGCCATCTGAGGAGAGATCTTGAGGATTCAGTCCTAAGTTGTTGCCAGTCTTTTCTATGTTTTCTATGTTGAGCACATGGCTGGGTTATAGGCCAAGGGGGCAGGCATAGGCCTACAAGGCCTAGGCCTGCGGCAAGGAGGGTTCCATTTAGTCGTCCAAACACAAGGAAAAGAAAGGGAGTGGCATTGTTCGCTGACTTTTAACCTCTGGTCAAAGCCCAACCTCTTAAGGTTGATGCAGCCAATGAAGGTGTTGTATTTCCGGGTGACAACACACCTCCTGTCAGGGCTTTTACGACCAAGAAAGATTAACAAGCTGAGTCCCTGAATAAGAACTATTAAAGATTCTTGTAATACTGATGTGTTGCACAGGTATGGACATAACATAAATTACCAAATAGGAATCGAAAGTTGGAGTCCGTAGATACCAAACATGCTACTCATGTGATTCCAGTTAACTATACATTGCAGCTCTGGAATATTAATTATTGATTATTAATACCAAACTAGTTCAAAAGAGAAAATGAATACATAGAATAAAGCCCATGAAAGAAAAGTCATGAGATGGGAAACTTGGATACATGTTTATACATTTCCCAAGTGGTTATATAGAGAATACATAGGATTAAAGGAGTTTATTTGTCCTTCTCCGAAAGAATGAGTCACTGGTCTCTGCAAAATTCTTCCTGATCGTAAAAGGTCCAAGTATCTGTAACAGGACACCTAGTTCTTCCTGTAGTTTAGCTAGTTTGGGATGCTAGTTGCAGTTTTAGGGGGATGGGTTCACAGAGCTTTGATAGAGTGAGTTTTTCGGTAATTCCTTAAATATAATGAATAATTTTGTGTGCCTGATTGGTCCAGACGCTACAACCCTATGTAACAAAACAAAATGGACAATGTAATGATTAATGTGGTAGACAGCAAAGGTAATGTTGTCACTCTAACAGTTTCCAAGGACATCGCTGAAAGGATGAAGAATGGTAAGTAAACATCAGAACTATGGAATAATAACGATTCAATGATTTGTACAAGTGTTTTATTGATTATTTCTCCAGATCAAGAGTTCCTTTCCTCTGTGATGAAGAAAGTATCAGCCATTGAAACAAAACAAGGTACACATTTACTTGATGAACAAGCACATACTGGAAACATATTTCTTAAGTGACAATGACCACATCTACACCTTTCTCTTCAAACAGCTCTCATCAGTGGCCCAGCTTGTGCTCCAAACCTCCCCAAACCTTCTACTCATGCCCCACTACCTCCAGTAGGTCACCTGTACCCCTAAACCTCAGTTTTATGAAGCCACTGCAACCCTCAGCCAGCCAGTGCCCCGTTACCATCACTAGGCCCCCTGTTCCACTTACCCCCACTGCCACTCTCCAATCTGGTGCAGTATGTGGAAACCCTTCAGAAGCCATTCAAACGTCACCCCCCTCCATCCAGTCAGACAGGCATGAGTCACAAGGTATTGCATCAAAGACTGTAAAAAATATAAATGTCAGTGCTGTGGTTGAATTACTTTCTTTTTTTCTTTTTGTGGTGTTAAAATATTTCTCTTTCCATTTTACAGAAATAACACATAAAACGACACTATTCCTACTGGAGCTAACAAGGACTCATCAGCAACTCTACTTTAGAAACAAAATGGCTTTCTATAAAAAGGTGCAAAATACATTCTCACAAAATGGGTACAACTTGTCAAGCGAAAAAATTAGAAAAAAACTAGCAAACATGTTAACCACATATAAGCGAGTAAAGGACCGGCGCCGTGCAACTTGGGAGGGGAGGCACACCTAGGAGTACTATACAGTAAGTTTAAGACCTTATTATATTCAAGCATCTAAAAATAACATTGTCATGTCTTATAAGACTGAAATATTGGTCATTTTTCACTGTACTTTTCACATGACCTTTTTTCCACTCCTCAGCAAATGGACGAGCTTTTTGGGTCATCAGGGATTGGTACTGCACCACCTGGCACCATTCAATCCACTCCTCTGGGTTTGGAAGACACATCCTCCGAAAAGCCCACTATTTCTCAAGACCAGCCAGCAGGTGTTGTGATGGATGCACAGCCTGGAACCTCTGCAATGCACAACACAACCCTCAGCAGCAGGCAGAGACGA
Organism: Megalobrama amblycephala; assembly: GCF_018812025.1. Taxonomy (NCBI): domain Eukaryota; kingdom Metazoa; phylum Chordata; class Actinopteri; order Cypriniformes; family Xenocyprididae; genus Megalobrama; species Megalobrama amblycephala. The sequence goes on from NC_063044.1 coordinate 20,733,026, forward strand.
TCACAACCCTCACAATTTCTGGATGCCTTTGAAGCGCATGCAGAGAGAAGGACTGCTGTGCTCGAGTCCCTGGTGAGGCCAGACCTGGAGAGATGGCGGCGGCTAAAGGAGAGGCGCAGGCGATCGTTTGAGAGAAAGATGTTGACCAGCTTAGGAACCATTGTGGAGGAACTAAAGAAAATGGGAAAACGACAAGACCAAATTATAACCACTACTATCTATCTCTCTCTCTCTCTCTCTCTCTCTCTCTCTATATATATATATATATATATATATATATAATATTTTTTTTAATGTTCTCAAGTTACACCATTTCTAAATGCTTATTCAATCAAGAATATATTTTCTAGATTACTTGCTACAGTCCCTTTTTCTGGCATACTACATAAATTGTAAAACTATTTTACTGATGAAGTCGTGGAGCAGCACTTGACACATTTCTGTGCATGTGTATGTTTGAATATGTGTGTGTGTTAGTGTGCCTGTACTGCATTTGTGTTCGTTTTTATTGGACATATAGCGGGAAAAACCATGCTCTAATTTAGTTGAGACCTGCCTGGAATTACTTTAGCTCTGCATTTACTTGACAATATTTGAGCACCTCAGAAAGTTTGTCAAACAATCAGAATCAAGCATTTAACAGCCCTGTAGTATAACTGCAGCTAAACCTCTGTTTATTCTCAGTAAGATCTTTTGTAAATGTATGAAAGAAATAAAGTCAAACTCTTCCTGCTCAACATACTTAAGTTTATCCAGTGTGCAGCTTTGATGGTTGAATTTATCAATGAATGAATCTCCTGGGTGATTGTAGCTAAGGTCCAGCTCTCTCAGGTGTGAGGGGTTCGAACTCAGAGCTGAAGACACATAACCACAGCCTTCCTCTGTCACCATACAGCCAGACAATCTACAAATACACACAGCAACAGTCCACATGACGTTAATTTGACAATCAGATCAGTCACTATCACACACTGACCTGTGCAGTTTGTATGCTGTTATTTTCTGTAGATTCAATCATAAAAGTAACAAAAGTGTTTGTGGAAATGTACCAAACACGTACAGTAGTGGAGCGTGCACGATTGGAACTTTTAATTCCATCCACTGAACCAGTGATTTTCTATGGCGATCAATCAACTGTGTTGAGCTTGTTCAGATGGTGACAAGTCAAGAATCTGAAGAACGAATCAATGAACTATTCAAGCAAATCCATATTTATACGAGTAGAAGTACATGAGCTTGGTATCAGACCCGATCAATTTCCATTGACTATTTCCATTACATCGAGAACAAATGTCACATTCGGTTATAATCATTTAATGTGATAGAATTTTGTTAATTATTTTAAAACCATTTACCTCAGTATCTCCAGCTGACAGTTTGGACTCTTCAGTCCATCAGAAAGAAGCCTCACTCCTGAATCCTGTAGATCATTGTTACTCAGGTCCAGCTCTCTCAGGAAGGAGATTGAGGATTGTAGAACTGATGATAAACTCTCACAACACTGAGCAGTGAGATTACATATGGAAAATCTGAACAATAAAAACAAAATGTAATTGTATACAGAATCAATCTTAGCAGTAAGTTTATAAATAATTAACTTAACCCTCTGGAGCCTGAGGCTGATTTGGGGCCTGGAGAAGTTTTGACATGCCCTGACATTTGTGCTTTTTTCAGTTGTTCATAAATATATTAATGACACAAGTGTCATTACACTGTATTCAGCATAAACTAGGCTACCATAATATGTGAGGAACATGTATGTTGAAGGAATAACGTTTATGCGTGGTTATATAAAAAAAAAAAACAAGTCACTGAAATAAAAAAAAATTATATATGTGTTCACAAGACTTCTGGGTATTGCAGGTTGTAGACTAGAGTTTTTGCTTCAAATTTATGTAAAAAATTATCCTGCCTACTCCTTCATAAAAAACAACAGAGAGATTTAAATTTTGTAAGACACTTTTTGTCAAGAAACACAGTATGCATGGAGGCGTGAATCATCATGAATAATGGGTCATTTACACCTGAGAAGACAAAAGAATCGCATAAAGAACCTCTAATGACTTGCATATTAATGAGGCCTTTCAGTCAGGTAGGCTGTGAAAAAGCCCTCTGTGATCATGTCTCAGCTCATCATGGTGTATATCAAACATACAGAAAAAACAGCAATACTGTAAAATATTATTACAATTTAAAATAATGGTATTCTATTATATACCTTAAAAAATATTGTATTTCTGTGATGCAAAGTGTCTGAACAATTATGTTACCTCTATGGCATTTCATATAGCCTTTTAGCTTAAAAGCATGCACATTTGGAGAAATATTGATGGATTCTCATGTGTTTTTCAGTTTTCTATACAGAGGAGTAATATTTATTCAATATTTATTGTCATCACTATGAGCGCTGGATTCTGTGTTTTCATTTCATACTTGTAGCCGGAGGGCGCTCTGTGCACCTTTGGTCCACAAATATCTCCTAAAGAAGAATAGGCCATGTGACAATCCAGGAACTAACAGGCTTTCAGAGATCGCTAACTATGGCTATTCAAAACACTTTTCAAGACAATAAATACACGATTGAGACGATGTATACATGTATTGCCTCAGAATTTGCGTCTGAATAGCGCTCCCTCCGTTGGCGTGGCCGCATTAGCGGATAATGAGCTGAATGACGGAGGTCTGACATGTGTCTCTTTTCATACAGATTACATTAACAGAGAATATTTGTTTTCGATTTGACTTACAAGATTTAAAACTTGACATTTCAACATTTTTTTAGACATAAGTCTCATTTTTGTGTCATTAGTATTAACCAAGTTACAGTTCATTTTCTGAGAACTGTCAGATTGGACTTCGTTCAGAGGGAGACAAGAGATCATGCATCATGTTGGTTTTCTTTATTTTGCAAAAAGCACAACATTTTGTTTTTACTCTGAGTGTACACAAATAAAAGAAGATATTCTATAGTTTCAATTGATATATTACTTATGTCTCTATGACAAAAAAAAGGAGTATTTTAAGTTTGTTTTGCTGCAATGTGAAAAAAATCCTGCAAAACACGCCCGCGCGTTATCCGACTCCAGAGAGTTAATAGAAAATAAATAAATAAAGCATTTAAACTCAAACCTCAGTATCTCCAGCTGACAGTTTGGACTTTTTAGTCCATCAGAAAGAAGACTCACTCCTGAGTCCTGTAGATCATTGTTACTCAGGTCCAGCTCTCTCAGGAAGGATTTTGAGGATTGTAGAACTGATGACAAACTCTCACAACACTGAGCAGTGAGATTACATATGGAAAATCTGAACAATAAAAAAAGTAACTGCCTACAGAATCAATCTTAGCAGTGTGTTTTTAAATAATTGGCTTAATGGAAAATAAATAAATAAAGCATTTAAACTCTAACCTCAGTATCTCCAGTTGACAGTTTGGACTTTTTAGTCCATCAGAAAGAAGCCTCACTCCCGAATCCTGTAGGTCATTGTTACTCAGGTCCAGCTCTCTCAGGAAGTTTGAGGATTGTAGAACTGAAGACAAATTCTCACAACACTGAGCAGTGAGATTACAGCACTGTAGCCTGTGTAGTGATCAAAACAATCACTGATACCAATGCTTATTAGGTAGTGTTTATAATCTAGAGCATAGATAACTTGGAAAAACCTTTGACTGTAGCGATGTAAGCAAAGCTAAAACAATTTTCATAAAACATCAAACCTGTATTTTTTAAATTTATGATACAATTAAGAATAATAAAACGGGTAATACTCAGGTCCAACTTGTCTGATGGTGGAGACACTTTGGCATTTAATATCACACACATTGATACATTTACTCATTTTTCTGAACTGTCTAAGTCATCCATGTAAAAAGAAGTCCCAATTACAAAAGACCAACAGTGCATATAAATGAATGTAAAGAAGACTCTTACAGTGCTTTTCTTGTGTTTTTGATCACTGGCAGCAGTCTCATCACTGCTTCATCAGATCTTCTGTATTTCTGCAGTTCAAACTTCTCTTGAGTCTCTTCTGACATCAGGAGCACAAACACCAGACCAGACCACTGAGCAGAGGAGAGATTCTGTGCTGAAAGATTTCCTGAGCTCAGGTTTTTCTGGATTTCCTCCACAAAGTCATCTTTCAGTTCACTCAGACAGTAGAAGAGATTGATGGTCCTCTCCACTGATTTCTCCTTCTCTATTTTCTTTTTGATATAGTTAGCAGTGCTTTTCATGTTCTCTGTTTTGAGTTTCAGTCCTGGCACTAATTCCTTCAGGTCACTCTGATTGGATTCCAGAGAGAGACCCAGGAAGAACCGAAGGAAAAGGTCCAGGTGTCCGTTCTCGCTTTGTAAAGCCTTGTTGATTGCACCCTTATGAAGCTGAAACTGTGTCTTTCTGGACAGTTTCCATGTCAGATTTTCTCTCTGGGATTGAAAAAGTAGCTTTGCTTTCTCATCTTTGCTAATCAAAAACACATAGAGAGCAGCAAGGAATTCCTGGATGCTGAGATGTATGAAGCTGTAAACGTTTCTTGCTGAAACAGCTTTTTCCTCCTGAAAGATCTGAGTGCATAACCCAGAGAACACCGACCCTTCACTGACATATAGTCCACATTCCTCAAGATCTTCTTTGTAGAAAATCAGATTTCCTTTCTCCAGCTGTTGAAAGGCCAGTTTCCCAAGCATTAGAATAATCTGATCAAAAGACCTGGCATTGGCTTTAGGTTCAGGGCCATCACTGTATTTTGCTGTCATCTGTTGCTGCTGAGTAAGTAAGAAGCTTGTGTACATCCCTGTGAGAGTTGTGGGTGTTTTGTCATTGCTCTTTCGAGCCAGTAGAGGCTGAAGAACAGTGAGAGAGATCCAGCAGAAGACGGGGATGTGGCACATGATGTACAGGCTCCTGGATTTCCTGATATGACGGATGATGTTTCCAGCAACCTCAGGACTGCTGTTTTTGTTGAAGTATTGCTCTTTCTGCTCATCATTGAATCCTCGCACCTCTATCACCTGATCAATGTAGTTTCGGGGTATCAGACTGGCTGCTGCTGGTCTGGATGTGATCCAGATGAGAGCAGAGGGAACCAGTTGTCTCTTGATCAGGCTTGTTATTATCTTACTCAATGTTGTTTTTTCTTTAACATCTGTAAATCCGTCATCCTCTTTAAAGTTCAAAGGGAAGCGACATTCATCCAGCCCATCAAAGATGAACATGATTTTACCATCACCATCAGGAAGAGAGGGCAGTTCTTCAGGACTACTAAAGAAGTATTTATGAAGCAGTCCTATGAGACTGTACTCTTCTTTAATCAAATTCAGTCTACGGAATGGAAGAGGGAAAATTAAGGTAATATCTTGATTTTCTGTTCCTTCGGCCCAGTCAAGGATGAATTTATTGACAGAGACTGTTTTTCCTACCCCTGCGATGCCCATTGTCAGCACTCTTCTGTTTCGTTGACCCTCGTGGACTTTAAAAATGTTATTGCACTGGATTAATGTGTCCTTGGCATCAAATTGTTTGAATTCGATCTGTCTCACCTCATGTTCACTCACTATTCCTCCAGTCTCATTCTCCACCACATATAGATCAGTGTAAATATTGTTCAGGTATTTCTGATGACCCGTCTGAGAATTACCAACCAATATTCGTTCATACTCCTTTTTTAATTTGTTCTTCAGTCTGAGGCTGATCTCATGAAGAGCAGCTTTACTGTCCTCTGCAGCTGAGCCTTTGAGAAAGAGGAAAAAAGTCAGCAAAAAGTGATCAGTTTTTAAATAAAATAATAAATCTTAAAAAAAATAATAAAAATCTTTATGTAAATTCTAATCTAGTCTGCGATTCCTTTTACAAAAAATAACTATTGTACTTGACATTTGATATTCAACAGTGTTTTGATCTGCCTGCATTGACACCATTGTATGTGAACTGAACTGAGCTGGATGATGACATCACTGTTTACTCCAGTGCTGATATAGATAAATTAACTGAATTAATAACTATTGTTTCTTACATCGAATCAATACTGAATTTACTTAAGCTGGACAATGACACCATTTTCTTTAAGAGCTGCTGTGCAGCCAAAATTATAAACCAGTTATCAATGTAAAGCTGCTTTGACAAAATCTGCATTGTCAAAAGCACTATATAAATAAAGGTGACTTGACCTGACCGCACATGTGTGGTAACCTCAAAACTGTGCTTCTAACTCATTCAAATGAATCACACTCATACTGTAACAGTGTTTCAGTGTTTAAATGTAGTCTTACAAAGACTATGCTTAAGTTGACTACATTTGTGGTCATGGAAATGCCTTAACTCATGTTGACTCGCATATACACCTTGTAGGGGTGGGGGATTAAAAATCTTCACGATATGAATGATTTTATTTTTACATTAACAAAAAAAAAAAAAAAAAAATATATATATATATATATATATATATATATATATATATATATATATATGTTATTTTTGCTTAAAGTTGTAACAATTTAAATATTTTGTAACACTTTACATTAAGGTTCCCTTTGTAAAGGGTATATAAAGGTGTTTGTTAATGAGTAATAAGTCATTTACAAATGCATTATAAATCATTAATAATGCAGTTATAACTGCATAAATAAAAAGGGCGACTTTAATGCAATACCTGACAAATAGTGAGCCGTTTTTAACTCGTGTTATAAATGCTTAATAAATGTACTTATTAACAATTATTTAACTCAAAACTAGATTTCTGGTTTATTTCATGATGCAGCAAATTGACATAATTAGACTGAAGGGTGTTGTATTTGTGCTTTTCTTCTTAATATCTCATGACTGCCACTTTTCTTACTATGTTGCTTACCAGAAGTTTCTGTCTTACCCATGATACTCTCCAAAAAGGTCATGATGCCTATCCACAGCAGTGTATAAAAACTGATTTACTGTTTTTTTTAAAGATGAAATCCCAACTTTATTTTGAAAATAAAACAAAAGATAATTAACCATAACTTGATGAAATATTAATAATGAAAAATTGAATTCCAGTATTAGTTACCTGTGAACCTTAATGTAGGGCGGACACTTGTGGACCATTTATTAATGAGTTATAAACATTAATAACCTGTGAAAGTGAACCTTAATGTAAAGTGAACACATGTTAATCATGTATTTATTAATTATTAATGTACACAGAAAATAGTATTTTTTTCTGATGAAATATTTTATTTTTGATGCATTTATCAGTATACACAACTTTAAACTTGAAACAAAAAAAAAATTAACTTTTCTTTTACAGCACAAAATTAAAGAGCATGACTTCTCATGTAAAGTGGCTTATGCAAGTAAACTCAAATTAAAACATTCACCATAACTTGCGGATATTTGGCTTTGGCCATCTGCATTTGCAGCTATGTTACCTACGCGTGGGCGCCGAAGCAGTTATTTGTTTAAGATAACTACAAAATAACACAGCGATTAATCATATAATATAAACACTAGAACAACACATTCTGCAATTTCACCTCAGTTAGCTAAATCAGTAAACACAAGTTTTCACTTCAAAGCATTAATTTCAAAGCAAAGAATTTAGATGCAGCATTTTTTTTATTATGAAGATAACTGAACTAAAAAATGGGAGAACAAACTATAGTAAGCTATAGTAATAGAAAACTAGACGTGACAATAATATATTAGGCTATACTTTATATACTCTTTCAGGTCACATCACTCTTTCAGGGTTACATCACTAAGCATGCGTGTTCTGGCGTGTGACAGGAGTTGGCGCTAGTGAGCATCCAATAAAGACTTGCCACTTAGTGATGGGAAGTTCGGTTCTTTTCCATGAACCGGTTCTTTCGGACAGTTCGATTCAATAAACCGGTTGAAAAAAACGGTTCACCGGTTCTTTTACGCTCCGACGTAATGACGTCATCCGCGATGACGTCGTCTATCGCGGGCCGGATGAAAAAACTTAACACATTCAAATATATAAAGTCAGTAATCTTAACATCAGTCAACTAAAACATTATAATCTGAAGCGTTTCTTACAATTTAGTTTTGCATCTAAAGCAGTTTCGCCAGATTGGCCCCTCATTCGAGTCCTCTCATAGCATCAGCTGTCATAGTTAACCGGTGCTGTGATGTTACTGTTCGGTAGCTTCAGATCACACGCTGAATCACGCATGCGCAGTATCTTCAGCTCACCGGTTCTCAAATTGGACACGTCCGAAAGAAGCGGTTCTCGGTTGTGTACTGATGATCCGAAAACCATTGCAACCGATTCTACTCGAGAATGAGAACCGTGACAGGCCGTGTATGTTCGTTCGTGTACGCCGCGCATGCTCACTCATATCAGCTGCTCTGCTGCTCGTGCTCATCATCATCAGTTCTCTCACAGCAGATTAAGTCAGTGTACTGTTGGAGTAACTGAATAACTCCGGGATGTTGGTTTATTTCGAGAGGTAGTGTCAGGCACGTCAAAAAGTGAGTAACTTTAGTAATTTGTGGATTCGTGTTTGCTTACTGGAGATGCGAACTATTTGGAACGATTCAGACCGATTTGGTGAACTGGTTCAACCGGTTCACTGAAAAGAACCGGTTAAAAAGAACGATTCGTTCGCGAACCAGACATCACTATTGCCACTATCATGAGAAGAAGTCACGCAGTTATCAGCACTGTCACATGCTCTGAAGTGAAATTTTGTGTTTAACATTACTGATTTGATGGGTAAGCTAACTGAGGTGACATTGCATACTATGTTTTTCAAGTTTTTATATTATAATCACTGTGTTAGTCTGTATATTATATGTGTAATCGCTGTGTTAGATTGTAGTTATTTTAAACAAATAACCGCTCCGGCGCTCCCGCTTCTGTCGTGCGCAGGTACTGTGCCAAATACTAAAGTTACAGTATCCTTTATCATGATAGTGTGATGAATGGATGTGGATGATTTGAATGTTTGATGTACACGTCCCTTAGTTTACGTAAGTGGGTGTCCCTTAATGAAATGAATGGGTGCAGGTGAAGCGTGTTAAAGATTCTTTAAATAATTATCTTGAGGACTGCTTGGGAGAGAATGCTGTTTTTGGGGTTTGGAGCTCTTGTGGGGAACGCTAAACGGCCGCTCAGGACAAATAGTGTCTCCAGCGGTGAAGATAGTAAGTTAGTGGGGGGTAATGTTAGTCAGTCAGGGTGCAACTTCTGATTAGGAGAGCTCCTACTGAAGCCTTAAATAACTCTGCCCCAGGAATTAAGCTGAAAGACGCTGAACCTGATGGACTGATTTCTATGTACTGAGTGATTTAGTGACAAAAGCGTCTATATGGTGTATCTTCCCTGCTGAGCTGAATCCATCTTCGTGTGATCCTCTCCTGGTCCATCAAGTAAAGTTACCCTTTTTATGAAGTGTGCTGTTTCTTAATGGTTAATAAAGAATTGTGTTAATTGCTATCCAGGTGTTCTGTTCTCTGCCCTCTTATTCGTGCGGTTGTTACAATATCAATAATAATTATGAATTGCTTTTTAATATTTCAACAATAAAATATGTCGCCAGGAAAAAAACTGTGTGTGCTTTAATACATATATGATTCACGTGTGTTCACTTTACATTAAGGTTCACTTTCACAGGTTATTAATGTTTATAACTCATTAATGAATGGTTCACATGTTTCCACTTTACATTAAAGGTGCCCTAGAATTAAAAATTGAATTTACCTCGGCATAGTTAAATAACAAGAGTTCAGTACATGGAAATGACATACAGTGAGTCTCAAACTCCACTGTTTCCTCCTTCTTATATAAATCTCATTTGTTTAAAAGACCTCAGAAGAACAGGCGAATCTCAACATAACACCGACTGTTACGTAACAGTCGGGATCATTAATATGTATGACCCCAATATTTGCATATGCCAGCTCATGTTCAAGGCATTAGACAAGGGCAGCCAGTATTAAAGGTGCTAAAGAGGATGTTTTGTTTTATACATTTTTGCAATATTACTTGAAACTGTCTTTACTAACTGATAAAAGACTATTTATTAGGTGCACTGAAAGTAATAATATTAATATACATCATCTGTGCACGAGGTAGGGCCTTAAAAACATCAGCCAATCGTTTACGCAATCATCGCGTATAATAAATACTATACTCACATAATCCGACGCATGCATGCAGCATGCATGACGAACACTTTGTAAAGATCTATTTTGAGGGTTATATTAGCTGTGTGAACTTTGTTTATGCAAGCGCGAGCTCCGTGGGCAGGGAGCGTGAGCATTTAAAGGGGCCGCAACCTGAATCGGCGCATTTCTAATGATGCCCCAAAATAGGCAGTTAAAAAAATTAATTAAAAAAAATCTATGGGGGTATTTTGAGCTGAAACTTCACAGACACATTCAGGGGACACCTTAGACTTATATTACATCTTGAAAAAAAAGTTCGATGGCACCTTTAAGGTTCACTTTCACAGGTTATTAATGTTTATAACTCATTAATAAATGGTCCACAAGTGTCCGCCCTACATTAAGGTTCACAGGTAACTAATACTGGAATTCAATTTTTCATTATTAATATTTCATCAAGTTATGGTTATTATCTTTTGTTTTATTTTCAAAATAAAGTTGGGATTTCATCTTTAAAAAAAAACAGTAAATCAGTTTTTATACACTGCTGTGGATAGGCATCATGACCTTTTTGGAGAGTATCATGGGTAAGACAGAAACTTCTGGTAAGCAACATAGTAAGAAAAGTGGCAGTCATGAGATATTAAGAAGAAAAGCACAAATACAACACCCTTCAGTCTAATTATGTCAATTTGCTGCATCATGAAATAAACCAGAAATCTAGTTTTGAGTTAAATAATTGTTAATAAGTACATTTATTAAGCATTTATAACACGAGTTAAAAACGGCTCACTATTTGTCAGGTATTGCATTAAAGTCGCCCTTTTTATTTATGCAGTTATAACTGCATTATTAATGATTTATAATGCATTTATAAATGACTTATTACTCATTAACAAACACCTTTATAAACCCTTTACAAAGGGAACCTTAATGTAAAGTGTTACCAAATATTTTTATTTACATTTAAATTACATTAAATAATACCATTTAATTTAACCTTTTAATTTAACAGTTTAATTCTCAACACCAATTGCATCCGATATCGCTACTAGCCTAACTAACATAATTAAAAAAAGGCAGAATAAGAGTACTGAATTGAATTCTTTTTCATGGCTTACTGCACTTGAACACTTTAAAATCTCCTGATTTTAAACCACACAGCTTAAAAACTCATGCAAGTGATAAGCTTTTGTGAGGGCACATGCTGTGTACAAAGTCACGTGAGTGTAACCCCAATAGATAACCACAAAATCTCACAAGTCATTCTGGTGACAGTTCCACCAACTGGTCAACATTAATAATTAATTTTTATCACAGTATGAAAAGCTTTGATTACTGTAAAGCTTTTAAACCATTGTAAGCTATTTGTAAAATCACCACTAGGGACATTCTATTCTATTTATTTGTATGGGATCTACCACAGTTGTGCTCGGCCCTGCAGTTGCTGATTGCTGTTATATATTGTTTACATGTACATACAGTGATTGTTATTAATGATAATGCACAATATTGAGTAATACTATAATAATAAGTATACAGTAATAAAGTACTTACAAATCATTTGCAAATTATTCATAGTTAATATATTCTAGTCTCTACACTGTTAATATACAGTACTAATAGGCTAAATAGTCAAATAATGAGTTCTCCATTCATTGTCACTGTGATTAACCAAATTTTTATTGTTTAATTAGCGTATATGCAGTGGTAGAAAGTAACTAATAACAAATACTTTTGTTACAGTGCATTTTTCATTTTTTTCTACTTTCTTGAGTACAATTAAATTGTGGTACCTTTACTCAAGTTTAATAAAAATAAAGTATTCAGATTTGCTACATTTATTTTTCACTAAAAGTAGAAAGTACTTTGAAAAAGGTGCAGATGAAGCAACAGGGCATTTGACAGGTACTTTTCAAACCACTGCTGTGGAGCTATGCTCTACCTCTCCGTGCACTTCAGGCAATGACAGACAGATCTGACTAGTTATGAATTGGTGGGGAACCAATCATTCTTCCAGTTCAGCTTCCAGTTCATTACTATAGGAACAGCGGACTCCCAGTGTTACAGTATAGACAGGCCAGAGACAGAAGATCACAATTCAGGATGTTTATTGAACACAAGCAGAGGTAACGGTGACAACAGGTGAGTAAGCAAATGCAGTGTGAGTGAATGATGAATGATAGAGAGTTGATACCGTCCTTTGTGGTTGCAGGGTGACGTTGGAAAATGGCGGTAGCAAACTGGAGACGAGGAAGGCAGACGACACTCACACACGGACTGGAGACACTGGAGGTAACTTGGAGACACAGGTAAGTAACGAAAGGAGTCCTTGAGGTAGGCATACAGGTAAGTTCCTTGATGTGAACGAGACCGGACAATGTGACTGATTGTGTGTGTGTCTTAAGTAGTGGTGCTGATGAGGTGCAGGTGTGCGTGATCAGTACTCAGGGGATGGCGTGCACTGTGATTGGTGGGTGTTGGAGCCTGGTGTGTCTGTGACACCCAGCACATGTAGGAAAAAATACTTTGTTTTTTATTATTTTTACTACTCTATTCAGACTGCTTTAGTACCTTGTATTTTTTATCAAACCTCTCAGTCTCTCGTTAACCTTTAACATTTAAATGATCTTATGTAGACTTACTTTTTAAAATTAGTAATAAAACAATTGATCCTGGCAACAGGGATAGCTCGTATATCTGCTTAACATAGTGCCAAACATGACAATTATGAGATTAATATTCCGTTTTATCCAAAATATACAAAATTAGAGTATTCTCCAAAATCACTATCAGTCGTGTTTAAAATAATGAGCTTCTGTAGTCCCATGTGTCACAGTCACCATCTCGTCCCATTTGTTTTGATTGTGCTTCTTTGCTCATTCACCATGGACACTATGTATTACCCTCACAACTGTTTGTTATTTGCATATATAATATATTATCATAGCAGTTTATTGTAAATGTTTCACCAGTCAAATGTTATTCAGCTGTAGAGATAGTTGATGTTCATAAGGGATTCAACGTTACTGGAATGTCACTTAATACTTCTACAAGTCTCAGATGTAGATTTTCAGCGAAAGCACCCTCCGCCTTCCAGTATGAATGAAACAGACCTTACAGAGAGCTTAGTGCTCATGTCACCTCATTTTGGGTAAAAATAGAAAAATAATACTAAAGTACTTTGTAACACAGTAACTTGAGTAGTTTTTCAGCAAACTAATGATTTTCAATTATCTTATTAAATTATATTTAACTATGTATTTTTAGTACTTCTTCTTATTAAGACTTATTAAGAGTAATATTACTTTTTAGTACTTCTACTTGTACTCAAGTAAATAATGTCTTAAGTAGCAATACTTTTACTTAGGTAAAGAAATTTTCTCTTATTACCACAGATCATATGTAAAGAGTTAGATAATGTTTATTTATGCTTTGGTAACAATTTATTAACCGTAAAACTTTAGATTAGGTCACACATATATACACACACATACATATATATATGTATATATGTACACACACATACACACACACACACACACACACACACACACACACATATATTATATATACATATATGGGGCAACAAACATTCATTTTGTATAGTATAAAAATCAATACGCCAATGGAGAGTCTGTGTTAATATTAATATATGAAGAGTGTAGAGACTACAATATATAAACTTATGAATAAACTGTAAACTAAGTTTGTTAATAATTTGTAAGTACTTCCTTAAAGGTGCTAAAGAGGATGTTTTGTTTTATACATTTTTGCAATATTACTTGAAACTGTCTTTACTAACTGATAAAAGACTATTTATTAGGTGCACTGAAAGTAATAATATTAATATACATCATCTGTGCACGAGGTAGGGCCTTAAAAACATCAGCCAATCATCGTGTAAATGCGCTCATTTCAAAAACTCACTAACAGCCTTTGGATTCTCAGTCGACGAAAAAATCCTCTCTATCACCTTTAAGTAATGTATACTTCAACAGTGTGTGTGTGAGCTACGTAACATTATGACCCTGTTCAAACATTTCACGACCTGATAAACACTTGATGAAAACAAACACCAGCCAATGTCAACGAGGAAACACACTGATCTAACCAAACCAACGAACGTGTCTGTTGGTGTTAGTCAGCATCTGTCAGTACAGTGTGAGAGAATACGACTGTTGTACCTTGATCTACTGTGTGCTTCTCTGTCTCTCTCTCTGAGGCTTTTTGTGGCGCTGTGTGGAGAGAGAAAATAAGAGAAGTAAAAAATGAAGAACAAAATATACAGATAAACTAAAGAAAACACTGTTATGTAGCTAAAGCATTTCTGCCCATGAGCAATATTGCCATAAAACAAACTTCATTAGTTGTGTCTCAGTAAGCGCTGTTGATACCGTTTCCTGCAGTGTAGTAGTTGAAGGTCACTGGGCCTGTGAAGTTGTTTCTATTGAGTACAGGGGCATTTACAGTTCCTCCAGTTTCAGCATTCACATCAACACTGACTCCAGTCTGATCTCTGCTGCTCATCTGGACTAGAACAGAGAGAGAATAATGACATTTATTAAATTACAGCTTTAATATTATACATTGATATTCTTTCCTTTATTACCTTCTTTGTGTTTCAGCTTGTCTTCTTCCTGCTCATCTAGTGTGTCACAATGCTGATCAACAGATGCCATCGTCCTTCATTGACTCACTCACTACTGTTGGACATGAAGAAAAAGGGTAACATTTTACAACAAGGTTCATTTGTTAGCTTTAGTTAATGTATTAACTAACATGAACTAACAATGAGCAATGCATTTGTTACTGTATTTATTAATCTTTGTTAATGTTAGTAATACATTTTTTTTACAAATTAAATACAACTTTTGATTTTAATAATGTATTAGTATAGTAACTATTGATTTGTATAAAGTTATTTTGAAACTAACATTAACTAAGATTAATGCTATATAAGTGTTGTTCATTCTTAGTTCATGATAACTAAGTTAACTAATAAAGTAGATAACTGTTTACTAATGAAACAATAAGTCCGCTTTTACCAGGCTCTTTCAAAAAATAAAGGTACAATTTGAAAATAAATAAATAACTTTTTTTTTTCAAATAGTCAGTGAAAGCAGGTGTTGAATCTTCAGGAAATGTTGAGTACTTCTGGAGGTCAAACTAAATATTTAGTTGAAGTATATACACAACTCGATTATTCCTCTAGACCAGGTGAAAGTTCTCCATTTTCCAAGTTAAAAATATTATAAGTTATTGGCTTGCTGGCAATGTTCAGGACTCAGACACTCTCACAGTTTAAATCTTGAACATAGACTTTAGCCTGACATACACCTAAATTATGTCTTAAATGTATCCCATTTTCACCATGTGTTGATTAGTGACAAACCTCAACCTACATCAGCCAGATACATCAGTAAACACTAACGAAAATAAAATTTCTAAGATTTGATAGATGAAGATCACTGGACTAACACATTAGATGATCATATTAATTGTGCCACATCAGTTATTTTTTTCTTTTTTCTTTAATGAATCACAATTAATTTCCTTTTGAGGTAATTGCTACATGTTTAATTAGAAGCATCACAACTAATAAACTGCTTTGTCTGTTACATAGGAAATACTGAATAGACATTTATAAGTTTAAAGTTCAAAGTACTGAAAATCAAAATGCTAAATAAAGCTATGTAAACACTTTACTTGATCTTTACATGGTCTTATCCTATTTTAGGCAGGCTCTGGTGCAAAATATAAAAAACAAGTCTGGACCTGTCAGTGTTAAATCATTATAGACCAATCTCAAAATTGCCTTTTTTGACTAAAATAATGGAGAATGTGGTTCTTAATCAACTTTTGACATTTTTAAATGAAAATGAAAAAAAAAATTAAGTCTGCAGCATATCGGATCATGTGAGTACAGTATTTATTTGGATGTTTACATTTGATTCTGAATGAGTTTGCTGGTGCTCCGTGGCTAAAGCTAACATTACACACTGTTGGAGAGATTTATAAAGAATGAAGATGTGTTTATGAATTATACAGACTGCAAGTGTTTAAAAATGAAAATAGTGACAGCTCTTGTCTCCGTGAATACAGTAATAAACGATGGTAACTTTAACCACATTTAACAGTACATTAGCAACGTGCTAACAAAACATTTAGAAAGACAATTTACAAATATCACTAAAAATGGATCATGTCAGTTATTATTGCTCCATCTACCATTTTTCGCTATTGTCCTTGCTTGCTTACCTGCATAAAGTCTGATGATTCAGCTGTGCTGCTCCAGATGTTAATACTGGCTTGTCTAATGCCTTGAACATGGGCTGGTATATGCAAATATTGGGGGCGTACATATTACTGATCCCGACTGTTACGTCACAGTCAGTGTTATGTTGAGATTCGCCTGTTCTTCGGAGGTCTTTTAAACAAATCAAATTTACATAAGAAGGAGGAAACAATGGTGTTTGAGACTCACTGTATGTCATTTCCATGTACTGAACTCTTGTTATTTAACTATGCCGAGGTAAATTCAATTTTCAATTCTAGGGCACCTCTAAATGTGTTCAATAAATGCAACTATAATAACATCACATTGATTTGTTATCAAATTAAATTAGAATCAACAAAATCGATCTTTACACTGCAGAGGAAACACAGAAGCAGCATCTGAAGTGCATTTAGATGTATTTACTAGGGCTGAAACGATTAGTTGACATTATCGACAACGTCGACAATAAAAAATTGTCGACAAATATTTTTGTTGTCGAATAGTCTCTTGATCTCATACGACCTATTTGAAGGGCCTGCAATAACGCGGTGTAACCAGTGGGGCGCTGTAGCGCAATACTGTAATGCAGCCCTCCGGGATCCAATCCAATAAAAGAAGTCAGTGCTTTGGAGAGCATAGTGCAAACGACGTCGAACCCGTGAAATGTGGGAGATTAACATAGCATAAACATAACGTTTAGCATAACTACAGAATACTGTCATGCAGGGCCACCAACTCTCATTCAAACTCACTGTTCTCACGCCACACGTTCATTTTCTCACACAGTGAAAGATGCATCGCAGAGCAAAGAGGACACAGACAACGGCAACGCACCGACAGATCAGGTTACTTTTGATATAAAACTAAGTCTAAGCTTTTAAATTCAGTCAATATTATTACGGGATTCAAACAATACTTGTGGTGGTGACTCTGTTTAACGTTGTGTGGCAGATCGCTGTAACACCTCGGTTCAAGCGCATGTGAACCTATTCCTCTCTATTACAGCGCGAAATAAACATGAATGAACATCAAAAAGTACTTACTGAACTTACTGAAATGAATCCATCTCTATTGTAATCACTTAATCGGAGTTTTAACCGCAGAAAGAAGTCAATAAAACTTGCAAACAAATATATCACACAAAATTTAACATTTACCTCAGGAAAGCCATTCAATGACCATAAACTCGATAGTTTGTGTGTGTGTGTGTGTGTGTGTGTGTGTGTATATATATATATATATATATATACACACACACATACACATACACATATATATGATATGTAATATGTGTATGTATGTTGTTTCATTTTTCACAAAACCCCCCACATGATTACATTATATTTATATATTTATATTTATAGTATATTGGTCTATTCAGTTGGCTTAAAAATGATTAAAAATACACTTTTAAAAGCTGAAGTGATTTCCTTGTTTTATTTACTAGTTAAAGTACAGTATAACTCAATATTTTAACTAATTGCTAAAGTAGAATAATCGAACAAAGCCTACTGATTAATCAGTGCAATAATCGATGATTAGTCGATTAATCGTTCTAATAATCGACAGATTAATCGATTATCAAAATAATTGTTTGTTGCAGCCCTAGTATTTACACTGTTTTAATGAAGCTCAGATGTGCAATGAAAGCATTTTCACTGCAGTTACAACTGCATAAATAATGTTGAGATTAATGGGCCACACTTTAGATCAGGGTCCAATTCTCACTATTAAATAACTATTAGCTATTCTGTTATATGATTTTAAGAGTATGAGGAAGCATGCAAAATTGATTTCATCTAGACAAAAGATATAATGCTATAGATATCAAAGTGTTATAATGGTTACAAACATGAAAATGCTGTTGAAATAAATAATTTAATATTAGATGAAACATATTGTCATGATCACCATCAGTTCCTGTCAGTTCCCGGACTACATTTCCCATCATCCTCTCTGCCAGTCACATGCACACACTCCACACCAATCACCAGTCGCCACATACTGCTTAGCACATCATCTGAACTATAAAGGACTCACACACACACCACCTCATCGCTAAGTCTTGTTTATCGTGTGTTACAATTCCGTGTGTTACAATCAATTCCTGCCTGTTACCTGCTTACGATCCTCAGCTGCCTACCCCTGACCTGTGCTTAGTATACTGATCTGTGAGTGATATCCGCCTGTCTTGATCTACCGCCTGTATCCTGACCACGTCTTTGCCTGTCTCTTGCTGTACCTGTTTGCTCCTGTCTGACCCTGCCTGTACAACCACGCTGACCTTTAATAAAAGCTTTGCACTTGGATCCCTGCCTGAGTCCCGCTCTGTTACACATATACTGCTAAAAAGAGAACAGTTGTTGTTTTATAATATAAATGAAAAACATATGAACTAAATTACTGATTTGTGCTTGAATCCTGATAATTGCTGGTTGCAGCTACATTAACACTACATTACATTAACATTACATTGCATCACATTAAGAAACAGTTAATGAAAACAAAACAAACACTCTAAACTGTGATACTGTATTTTTGTATTCTCCACACATGAGTTTTGCACACTTCTGTATGTTGTTGTTTTTTTTAACCCTTAAATGCATGACTGTTTCACCAGTCATTCTTACATATTCGGGTCTTTATCGACCCGGATCTATATCTAACACTGATGGATCTCTACCTGTCGCGATAACAATTACAGAAGAATAAAATAAAGCATATTTTGTTACCTTTTGGAGCTTGAAAGGGCTCAGTTTGAGCAGATGTTTTATGCCATCATCACTGTCCTCGTCAGAGCTCATTTGCCAGTAAATTCAGCAAATAATAGGCTAGTTTTATGTTTGAGGTCACGAATATGAGCCCATTCGCGATCTCAAACGTATTCTCAAAACTATATAATTTTCAACATCTTCAGAATCAATATTTCGTTCGCTAACAGCTTCACCAGATTCACAGTAATATTTGATTGCCTTCAGTACTTGCTCTGCAGTAAATCGCTGATTTCATGTTTGTTTTATTATTTCGTTTTCTGTCTGAATGAGTCGTCACTTCAGCATTGTTTATCAGACATTGCCACCTTGTGGAATAAAGGTGAATTTCACTTATTCCGTCATCTAAGATTCAATTATTGTTGTGCAGAAAAATATACGCACACTCATACACACCTCGGGTCGTTAGCGACCCTATACAATTTTTACAAAAAATTAATACAAAAATAGTCATTCTTTTATAATTTTATTATTTTTTTTCTTGTTATATTCTTTATAATGAATTGATTGAGGAATACCAAGAAGGTTGATGTCTAACTTTAAAAAATGAACGAGGAGGAGGGTAGTGAATGACGTCCCGGGTCACTAAAGACCCAAGGTATGCATTTAAGGGTTAATTGACAGGAGAGTGAACGAGGGGACTCAAACCTGCAGAACCTGTGTGTTCTGATCTGGTGCACTACCACCGTGTCACTGATGATGTTCAACACTTACACACTGATAATGGAGGAGAAATGCTGCTCTTTCCGCAGTATCAGAGTTTAGCATACAGACAGAAGGAGGCAGTATTACATCAAAACTGTCTGCAGATGTCATCAATCTGTTGAGTTTCTCTCTCAAAGAGCACATAATAAGAAATACTGTTAGAAAAAGCATCAGTCACTCACTAATAAACAGTAAAAGAGAGAAAAACAGTCACATCATGTGACGGTAGTATCAGAATGTGCAGCTTTCTGTGATTCACTTACAAAGACATCAGTTTGATCATGACATGAGGAGGATTAAATAAAACCATCAGAATGACTTCAGCACAGCATTAAAGTCTCAGAAGTGACTAATGACACATTATAACACAACACACATGAAAACAACTGAAGAAAGGATTATCCATGAACAAAGCCCATCAAATGAACACAACACCACATTTCAAACTAGGGTTTGTGATGACAGAGCTGATCAATAAAGAAGACCCTCTTTTGTTCCACAAACTTTAAGAACAAATGCCTCATGGTTTTTAACAAACAGCGGTCTCAAAATTGCTGCCAATGAGCTGCATTAATTTGCCTATCTTATGTATCATGTGTGTTTTATATAAACTGTGGAGATCCTTCTCTGTGTTAAACATTTTCAGCTAAATTCATATGAACTTCTACCTCAATTATGGGAAGTATCCGTTATTAGAAAATTACTGCTGTTGACTAAAGAAGTTTAGTAGCTTTAATAATGATTAATCTATATTTAATTTAGGCTATAAATTATGCAGTGCAGAATGTTTGGTAACTTGGTAACTCAATTTCTGTATTTGTCCTATCTGTTAGATGGTAGGAAAGGCACAGGTAAATATGACATTTATTATGGGTTTATGTGAGGATTGTTCCAAGTTCACTTACATTAAAAGTTATTCTTTTAAAGCCTAATAAATGTAAAAAAATTATATAGCTTTCAATTACACTGTAATGTTGAATTACACTGTAATGTTGCCAGTATCAGTGATACTGGCCTTCATTCATAAAAAGATGCCATTAAACAAGTATTTAAATATACTGTCTTCATGTTGTTTCTTTATGTTTTTTTTTAATTTGGAGATTAACTGTGAAATTATTACATTATAAAATATATTATAAACGTATAAATGTTCTTAAATGCGATAAATCACGATTATCACAGAAAAAAAAAATTGATTGATCAAGTTAATTTTTTTAAAGGGGTACTTCACCCCTGGAAAGATGAATGTGTATTTAAAATTGGTCATTTATGTAGTAGAAATGTGAAATTATTTTTGAATTTGGAGCTTTCTAGACTGAGAAAAGGCAGAAAATGTATTTTTGACTAATGTGGATGAAAGACAACAACTCCCAGAATGCACTTGTTTTGCTGCCCTTGCGAGGCCACGCCCAAACCACGCCTATCGGTTACAGGCGGCATTACCAGGAAAATTCAAACAACTAGGCTTGCTTTGTTACATATTAATTCTATAAATCGTGAGTTAGTTCATACATTTACAGCAAAATGGTGCTAAATTGCTTTGTACCTGGATGTACACCCAAAACCAGGAAAGGACAAGTAAGTTTCCATCATTTTCCGATTAAGTTAAAGATTTGGAGCGATGTAAACAGTGGCTGCGGGCCATCAAACACCCGAAGTTTGGAGATGACACCGTTATAGAAAACCTAAAAAACCGCAGAATATGTAGTCTCCATTTCAAGCACGAGGACTACGAACCAAATATCCTTGCAATGAAGAGAACCATTCTGAAGGACACCGCGATACCATCGATATTCACTTTCCCAGAGTACAGCGAACAGCCTGGGCATCTGGTACTAAGTGTATAGAGGTAAGACTCGCTGATACTAGACTGATAACACAGTAGCCTATATGTAGTGTTGTAGGTAGCAGTAAAACTGCAAACTTAGCAAAGTAACGTTAGATAGACAATTACATATAATTTGCATATAAGTTGACTGTTATCAAAGTAAAGCCACTGTTCTGTAAAACTGAGTTAGTCTATTTATCTATTTATGCTAACGTTACCACAAAAGCCTGTTGCTGTATTGGTTGAGATGACTGCAGAGACGATAAATTTGCGAGATGAACCACTGATGTAGTGCAGACTATAACAAAATAATGTTAATTACTGTAAGCTTAAAAATATAATTGACACCCACTTTTGATAAAATCTTTGATCTATGTCCGTGAGTAACCTCAAACGCGCATATGTATGGGCGTGGTGAAAAAATGCGGAACTACCTGCTATTACTGGCTGTAGTTTTAAGCCTCTGGCCAAAAAAGCCTCAGATGACGCAAAATGACGATTTTTGCATCATCGGAGGCTTTTTTACAGAATAAAAATGCATAAATCTCTCATCTCGGGCTGATATGAAGGGGGAAAGCACGGTAATTCGAAAATACTAGTGGTATTCTACTAATACAAAGCTTAAAGCTAAATCCTGAAGTATCCCTTTAATCGATTGACAGCACTAATTTTAACATACAACTGCTCAGGGGCGAGTTTCCCAAATGCATCGTTAGCCAACAAACATTGCAAGTTTTGTCATTACTAGCATAGTGTAACATTTTGGTGTTTCCCGAAACTATCGTTCAAATGAACATTCGCAAACTGCATCGCAAACTTGTATGGTTGGAACGACAGCTCTCGAGCTGTGTTTGAAGTATCTTGTTTTTATGACGTGGACTTAATAAATCCTTATCTTGAGCAAAATAAGCAAGCTGACATTAAGTACAATGTATATCTTTTATTTTGAATATATACAAATGTTATTTACATATTTTAGTTTGTCAAGAGATTTAAAGCACTATTTTTGAAGAGTGTGCATGTGCATACGTGCTCTAGTACATCAGAACAAGCATTTGATTTAATTGATTGGGATTAATCTTGATTAAAAACATTGTAGCTTTTAATATTTTTGTATTGTAATACTATCACAGAAGTATACTCTCCAAACTAATGTAGAAGCAACTTAAAGGTGCTAAAGAGGTTCTTTTTGTCGACTGAGTTTTTGAAATGAGCACATGGGTAAGAACAACCCCCCTCCTTCACAGCTCATTTAGAGGGAACGCCTCCCAAAACTCGTGCACGAGAGTGTTTACCACCGGCATTCGCTGTGTTATTAAGCCGGGCGCACATTTAACGACTAGCTAAAACATTCTGACTGAGCTCAACATACAGCGATTGTTTCCTGCTCCTGAAGCAGATTTATATACTTTTACATGGAATTTGAACACCGACTGTAATCGCAGACTGAACGCAACTGGCTCTGACTGGACGCGTTTAAGCGCGATCAGTCATAAGTATCAATTTACATTCATAATCGGCCTTACAATCGTTAAGTGTGTGCACAACTTAAAGCCGTGGATTCATTATGTCGGACTCACCGCAGGTAACTCATAATCTGCAGTTGTTACTCCTGTCTCCTGACAAAAACATTGCATGTGGCGCCTGTGGAGTGTGGAAAGTTACTGGAGCGCGCAGCCACGCGTCTCTCACATGGATCGTCATGGCAGTGATTGACAAGCCAGAGGGCCAATCGTTTACGCGATGATAAACGATTGGCTGATGTTTTTAAGGCCCTACCTCGTGCACAGATGATGTATATTAATATTATTACTTTCAGTGCACCTAATAGTCTTTTATCACTTAATAAAGACAGTTTCTAGTAATATTGCAAAAATGTATAAAACAAAACATCCTCTTTAGCACCTTTAAAGAGTATAGAGAATATTTGTATATTTGTGTCGTCACAGATCACTGTAGCGCCTCAGTTCAAGTGACACGTAAACTGATCATCTCTTATGTGTAGTTATACACATTTATGGTGTAATTGCATATTGACTCCATCGTTGCTCATGACATGATTATTGCAGCTGCCACGGAACAAGAACATGACATCGTTGTGGCTAAAATTATGGAGAGAGCGAAACAACACTGAAATTCAGCCCTGACAAGATTCAGTACAAGGTGAACAATGTACTTTTCATGGGACATGTGATAACTCCACAGGGGGTGAAAGCAGATGACGGCAAGATACAGGCAGTAGTAAGCATGCCAAGACCCACAGATAAACAATCACTACAGCGTCTTTTGGGCATGATCATATATCTCGCCCCGTTTATCCCAGAGGCATTACTTACAGCACCTCTCAGACAGCTGCTGAGAAAAGACATTGCATTCCAGTGGCAACCTGAACACGACACTGCATTGTCTGCACTCAAAACGGCACTGACCAACACGCACACCAGCTCTCAACTACTACGACCCTAACACAGCACTCACCATACAAACAGATGCATCTAAAAATGGATTAGGATCATGTCTACTATAAGAGGGACAACCAATAGCATATGCATCCAGGGCTTTAACAGATACGGAAAAAAACTATGCCCAGATTGAAAAAGAGTTGATGGCGATAGTTTTCTCCACCAAAAAGTTCCATCAGTATGTGTACGGACACAGTGTGAATGTTCAGTCAGACCATAAGCTATTGGAGGCTATCTTCAAGAAGCCACTGAGCAAAGCACCAGCGAGACTCCAACGTATGCTCCAAATATGATCTCATTGTCCAATACACGCCTGGGAAGGACATGTTAATTGCTGATGCATTGTCACGTGCTGTTGCTGACGGTCAGCACACAAGTACAGACAACCTCAGAGATGAAAGAGTTGTATATGCGCTTGAAGCAACAGCGGCTCTCAGTGAAGACATGCTAAAGCAACTTGCAGAAGCTACCGCAAGAGACAGTACTCACAAGTTGCTTGTGAAGATTTAAAAAACAGGATGGCCGAAATGTAGAAAACAACTTAATCCCTCGTTTCATCAGTATTGGCTTGTTAGGCATACTCTGGCTGTGCAAGATGGTATATTACTGGTATCTGACAGGATCCTGATTCCTGAGTCAATGAGATCAGAGATGCTTAAGGAACTACACATCTCACATCAGGGGGTGCAACGTACAAAAGCACACGCCAGAAAGTTTATGTATTGGCCTAGTATGACCAAACATATTGAACATATGGTCGAGACATGTCCAACAATTCCAGCCCAGGAACTAGAAAGAGCCGCTCATCTCTCATGACATCCCAGAGCTCCCCTGGTTAAAAGTTGTAGCCGACATCTTCGAAATAGAGGTCAGTCGTTTCTTTTGATTGTTGATTATATGTCAAAGTTCCCTGAGTTGATAATTATAAAAGACAAGATGGCAACCACTGTCACTGAAAAGATGAAAGCAGTATATGCCAGGCATGGCATTCCTAAAGAGCTAGTGTGCAACCATGTACCATTCACAAGCTATGAAATGAAGAAATTTGCTGCGGAGTGGGGTATCAAGCTGACACACTCAAGTCCGACATACCCTCAGTCAAATGGATTGGCAGAGAGAACTATCAAAACCATTAAATGTGTCCTGAAAAAAGCGGCACAGTCAGGCACGGACCATCACCTTGTTTTTCTTTCGATAAGAAATACTCCTATCACTGGTATGTCTTACTTACCTGCACAGGTTCTGATGGGAAGAGTTCTGAGGAGCACCTTACCAGTGTCCTGTGAAGTCCTGCAACCAACTTTTCCCAAAGGTGTTCATCAGGCGCTCCAAACCCTTCAGAAAAAGCAAGCATGTCGCTATAATGTGGGAGCAAAAGCCCTGCCAGAACTACATGCAGGAAATACTGTACACATTGAAACAGACAGAGGGTGGCAGCCGGGTCTCATTGTTTCACGCTTGATTCATCTGATGAGGAGAGCTGAGAAGAGATTTGAAGAAGTGTATTGAGAAACGTGTTCTAAAGATAGTAAAAACTAAAAAGTGCAGATGACTTTGTGTTCATCATCCCATCTGGGTTTGATTTCAAAATGAATGCTCTTTATCTCAGTTTTAATGCTGTCACTTCAACAGTCCAGTATGGGAGTAAACTGGTTGTCAGCGCCACCTGCTGTACTGATGTGAATTTGATCTTCATTCAGCTTTTCATCTATTCTTTTTACATTTGGTTTGAAACTATGAAGTGAAAATCTCAAGCACACAACAGATCCACACAGAAACACAATCATCAACTCACAGATCAGATGAAATGATTGAGGAGGCTTGATATCAATGCAAGATAACGCAAAATCCAAATTAAAATGAAATGCTTTCAGGATAAATAACCAGAAGGAAAACATCACACATGATTATGCTTAATAAATCAAGAAGAGAAGAAATTGTGATAATAAATGAAATATGATTCATAGTTCATCTGAATCAACACTGAACTGATTGAGCTGAATAACGACACTACTGTCTTTCAGAGCCGCTTTACAGCAGAATCTGAACTGTCTCCACAGCTGTTTCCATGACTGATCCTTTTTATCACTGTGAAGCTGTTTTGACAATCTACATCAGTCCAGACAACATCCCAGCCATCAAAACACCAACGATGACAGAGACAGAAGGAGCTGCAAGAGTAAACAGCACTTGGATTGTGAAAGCAAAGACATTTTCAGCTATTTGAAGACCTCCTCTGTGTCTCCAGAAGATCTTCCTCATTTGAACAGACACTTGATTCCAGCAGAGCTGATGGAGAAGAGGATCTCCAGCCTGCTGGAAACAGCTCCAGGTTAACTTTACCAGGTTCAGCAGGTAATATAGTCACTGGTCATGCCTCAAGTCTCGAGTCTAGTTTATTTACAGAGCGCTTTACAGTTACACTATAGACCAAAGACTCTACAGTCAGTAAAAACACCATCTCACAGAAATAAGCACACCCCTCACATTTGTGTAAATATTTTATTATATCTTTTCATGTGACAACACTAAAGAAATGACACTTTGCTACAATCTAAAGTAGTGAGTGTACAGCTTGTGTAACAGTGTAAATTTGCTGACACCTCAAAATAACTCAACACACAGCCATTAATGTCTAAACCGCTGGCCACAAAAGTGAGTACACCCCTAAGTGAAAATGTCTAAATTGGGCCCAAAGTGTCAATATTTTGTGTGGCCACCATTATTTTCCAGCACTACCTTAACCCTCTTTGGCATGGAGTTCACCAGAGCTTCACAGGTTGCCACTGGAGTCCTCTTCCACTCCTCCATGACGACATCACGGAGCTGGTGGATGTTAGAGACCTTGCGCGACTCCACCTTCCGTTTGAGGATGCCCCACAGATGCTCAATAGGGTTTAGATCTGGAGACATGCTCGGCCAGTCCATCACATTTACCCTCAGCTTCTTTAGCAAGGCAGTGGTCATCTTGGAGGTGTGTTTGGGGTCGTTATCATGTTGGAATACTGCCCTGCGGCCCAGTCTCTGAAGGGAGGGATCATGCTCTGCTCATTCATGGTTCCCTCAATGAATTGTAGCTCCCCAGTGCCAGCAGCACTCATGCAGCCCCAGACAATGACACTCCCACCACCATGCTTAACTGTAGGCAAGACACACTTGACTTTGTCCTCCTCACCTGGTTGCCGCCACACACGCTTGACACCATCTGAAGCAAATAAATTTATCTTGGTCTCATCAGACCACAGGACATGGTTCCAGTAATCCATGTAGTCTGTAGTCTGCTTGTCTTCCAGCAAACTGTTTGCGGGCTTTCTTTTGCATCATCTTTGGAAGAGGCTTCCTTCTGGGAAGCCATGCAGACCAATTGGATGCAGTGTGCGGCGTATGAGCACTGACAGGCTGACCCCCCACCCCTTCAACCTCTGCAGCAATGCTGGCAGCACTCATACGTCTATTTCTCAAGCACAACCTCTGGATATGACGCTGAGCACGTGTACTCAACTTCTTTGGTCGAACCATGGCGAGGCCTGTTCTGAGTGGAACCTGTCCTCTTAAACCGCTGTATGGTCTTGGCCACCGTGCTGCAGCTCAGTTTCAGGGTCTTGGCAATCTTCTTATAGTCTACGCCATCTTTATATAGAGCAACAATTCGTTTTTTCAGATCCTCAGAGGGTTCTTTGCCATGAGGTGTCATGTTGAACTTCCAGTGACCAGTATGAGAGAGTGAGAGCAATAACACCAAATTTAACACACCTGCTCCCCATTCACACCTGAGACCTTGTAACACTAATGAGTCACATGACACCGGGGAGAGAAAATGGCTAATTGGGCCCAATTTGGACATTTTCACTTAGGGGTGTACTCACTTTTGTGGCCAGCGGTTTAGACATTAATGGCTGTGTGTTGAGCTATTTTGAGGCGTCAGCAAATTTACACTGTTACACAAGCTGTACACTCACTACTTTAGATTGTAGAAAAGTGTAATTTCTTCACTGTTGTCACGACAAGATATAATAAAATATTTACAAAAATGTGAGGGGTGTACTCACTTCTGTGAGATAATGTATATACATCAAAAACATAACATAAAACAAAATACAGCCACAAAAACAAACAATTAAAAGATATAGAAAATAAGGATGTTTTTAAGTGAGATTTCCACATCTCAATGGAGGAAACAGATCTGTTATCAGCCGGAAGGGTGTTACACAGCCTCAAACCAGAGAGAGTCAATGTGCTGCTCTTTCAGTCACTGTCTTTAAAACGCACAGACACCCCCCCCCCCCCCCCCCCACACTCTCACACACAAACACACACAGGTTTGTTTTGTTATCTCAGTGAGGACTCTCCAAATTGGGCCCAATTAGGTTTTTATACTGTACAAACTGTACATTCTCTCCCCCTACACTACCTCTACCCCTAAACCTACCCCTAAACCTTTGCATTTTGACATGACATGCAGGAAAAAAAGTCAATCGTGTGCACGCTTTACATAGTTGTTCCCTCAATTTATAAATCGTGCGCACGATTTAGCCTACTATTTTTTTCCTGCGTGTCATGTGCAGGGCTCCATAGTTTTCAGCACATGTGTGAAAGCACAGATTATGTGTCAGTTAATCATAAATCATTATTATTCAGCCCTACTTTTCCCATCTCACATTTCACAGATCTGCATTCAAAAGTGAAAATATTGTATGTATTTATGGATTCTTTTTTCATCTATTTTGGAAAATAGATGAAAACAACAAAAGAAAGATGAAACACTCACCTCAAACAACATTTGAAGACTTTTCTTTTTTCTCTTCTGAACTGTCGTGTTGAACAGCAGTTCTGAAATTGTTCACTTTGTGAAATAAAGGAAGTGAAACTGCTTTTCAAGTGTCAGTGACAGACGTCAGCAAACACACTAACTCTTCTCTGAAATATGTGTTCACACTAAACTGAACTGTTTACAGTTGTGTAATGTAACGAAGTAATAATACTTCGTTACAGTACTTAAGTATTTTTTTGGATAATCTGTACTTTACTTGAGTTTTTATATTTCTGTCAACTTTTACTTTTACTCCACTACATTTTCCCAAAGCATTTTCGTTACTTACTACAAAATAAAGTCAGAAGAACACAGACTGCAAGCATGTGCAAACAAGAGCTGCACAACTGTGGCTGATTTCATTTTCTGGATTGCGTCCGTTGCTGGAGCGGCTGAGAAGAGTGTGCTGTCATTATACAGCACGAGAGCGACCTCTAGAGGCGACATAAAAACTATCACTGATGCCTCCTAGTTTATTTTGACACGTGACGTGAGGCTGCGCTGCACAGAGCGGGACACTTCAAAAACGTATTTAAAACGGTATGTTATACAGTGTACACTACAGTACATGTTTTCATATCATTATAAAGTAATTAGTTTGTTGAGTAGATGCTGCATTAGTGGAGAACAGTAGTATGTTTGCAGTCGAGGCTGAGAGGATGCTAACATTAGTAGTACCTCAAGCGGTTAAAACAATATGACAAATACAGCAACTGTTTGCATCAGTTTATATCCATTTGTTCGCTGTTATGCATTCATTATCCAGTGAAGTTGCATATTTAAACTGTATTCTCATCATGCAGCGACAGAAACATAACAAATCAGAAATGTATTTGATTTCAGTTCTTTTTTACGGAAGCCCTAAATGGCCATGGATTATTTTTTTTCCTATCTTGTTTTCTCGTGATCTCGAGATAACAAAAGTTGTTTTGTCGTGATCACGACTGAATCTCTGCTCTAAATTACACAAAGGTGGCAGTATATTACCAACTATAACTGGTGATGCGCTGTAAATATCCACTTTACTGTATTAGTTCATATTGGCTCAGACTGTACGAGTTTCGGACAGAGAGAGTTTTCGTGATCACTTTTCACGGCAGTTCGTGACATAGTCACGAAATTTGATCTATTGGTTCGTGTTCGTGGACACGAATTTCCCTCTTTTTTCATGTCACTCAGCACGACTTTCGATCTAATGTATTTCAATAGGAGGCATCTTTCGTGTCTGCTCCACGTTTTTCTTTCTGCCACTCGGAAGCATTGTTTTTTCTCATTTGTTATTCATTTTTAAACTTTAAGCACTACAACATTACAAGTTACTCAACATTTAACCAGGAGATTTGATCCTTGTTTTTATTGCTTTATATTCTGTAGGCTATAACCTTTGTGCTACGGTTTCTTTTCTGAGAAATGCCGTTTTTCCATCTATTTGGTGTGTCAAATCGGACAGTAAACTAAATATTACAGTACCCATGAGCCTTATCTACTTTTACTATGTTGAAGACGTCAGCTAAAACTACCTGATGACCCACCGCCGATTCTCTTTTAATGAGATCCTCATCTTTCTTTCAACACATAAACACGAAAGTGTGCTTAATAATTCAACAATACGATGTTCATGACCATCCGTTTGATTTGATTCTCCTTCTATTGTGAGAACGGGGGATTAGTTGTGGTTATTAATTAAATTAAAATAAAATAAAAAAATAAATTAAATTAATTAGTGGACGCCCGCATTACCCGTGAGCCTCAGCATCCGTTGCTATGGAGACGGAGCCAGTCCGCTTCACGATTGGGTGATTTCTGCCGCGAATTCTCCGTCATTGCGCTCAAACCACTTTCCAGGTAAGCCACGAGACTTGAATGTAATAATCAAATTTGTTTAAATGTTATAATTGATGCTTTTCTTTGCCATTAGACTCACATGGTTTACATGTTAGAGCAACGAATTAAAGGCCGACCAATGGTTTCCATATTAACAGTAAAAAAAGAAAAAAGACGCGTCTTTTGTGCAGTCATACAGAAAATGGGAAAAATGTGAATTTTATTGATTTATTTTAAGAAAAAAATACCAATTTTCATAAAAATATATCTCTCACTATCGGGGTACACATTTTAAACCTTTTTTCAACATATCTAGCCTTCACTATATAATTAACATTTTCTGTTCTCCTGCAGATCCTGTCAAACTTCACCTTCACCCTATAGATACACCTGATTCCCAAAACCCAAAGGCACTTTTAAGAGCCAACCTCTATCTATCTTAATAATTTCCATCTCTATCTCTCACAACCTCTCTGTCCATCTATATTTCTATCCATCTCTTCAATCTATATTAAATACTGTTATCTATCTCAATTTCTCTATCTTTCCTCTCTTTCTGTCTTTGTCAGTCAGTCTGTCCTTTGTATGTCAGATTGATATAATGCCAGGAGGGACTACAAAAAAGATTTGTCCCTTTTGTCAGGGCATTTTATTTTGCGCACAGAAGATCTGTTGCCACTGTAAAAAGGAGCAGCCTCTGAAGCAGCGCCTCAAGAAGAAGCTTCAGAGGTTTGATGACAAGCGAGAGGAATGGGTGGTTGGTCATAAGAAGAACCACAACAGTGCATCCATCAAGGATGAAGCCATTATCATGGTAGGTGCAATTTCAACATGATGTTAAACTGTCATCTAAATCATCTAGGACAGTGGTTTGGCCAGGGAACCCACATTTTCCCATGGTCATTGAGTCACGACAGTGTGTCTGTGTGTAAATTTTACAAATATGACTAATACTGATGAATAAATAGGCCTATAATGTAAGGCTATTAAATAGCAGTCCCAAAATAGTTTTTGTTAATACAATAAAGTTGATAAGTTTGCATGAGCCACCAGAGTAATTTAAAAATATACAAAATAATATAAAAAAATAATGTTTCATTTTAGGGTTACAGAAACTACAGTAACCATGGTAAATACACAATACTAACATGAACCGTTAATGAAACATGGAAACTGCTGCTGATAAATAGAAAGAACATCACGTGCATGCAAATCCTTCCCAGCTAACACACAACGTACCAGTTACAAGATTTATTAGTGCTTTACTTTTATCTCATGACTTATTAATTGACAACGTAAAATTGCATACTCATAGTTTCTCTTGCACTTTATATATGAAGTGATATAAAGCATACGCTGCCGCATTTTTCAATGCAATTCTGAGTTCATAACAAATACAGGCATGCATTATGACAGAATCACAGGTGCAATATAATAATCAAACTTTCTTATCAAGTGAACGAGAAATAACAAGTGGACTGCATTCATACTACTACATTCATCAAAGCATTTTACAGTGTACACACGTGACGTCAAGTGTAAATGTATGTGCAGCATTCACTCATTTGGTCATATAATCACAAAGGTTCTGCCTTTATTTGTTTAATAAATCTATAGATTGTCACTGTCCATTTGCACAGTGGTTACACAATCCTATCAATGTAGGTGCTAATCCCGAACTACTAATGTTGCAAAAAGTTCTCTTGTACCCTCATGGTGTCAGATTCATCTTTTTGCTGTTTTTCTAAATAGAAGAGTTGGTTTTTGCTTCTACTGTATGAGCCTTTCCTGTTTGCACATACTTGGTATACAAAAGCTAAACTCACCATGAAGTTAAATATCCTGATTGACATTAACCTGGATGCTGTCATTAATAATGTTATATTTTCTCAATAATTAATATTCTTAGTTATTTTTGCTGTTGTTTTTCTATTACTTTAAAGGTGCCCTCGAATGAAAAATTGAATTTATCTTGGCATAGTTGAATAACAAGAGTTCAGTACATGGAAAAGACATACATTGAGATTCAAACCCCATTGCTTCCTCTTTCTTATGTAAACCTCATTTGTTTTAGACTTCCGGAAAACACGCGGATCTCAACATAACACCGACTGTTACGTAACAGTCGGGGTGTACGCCCCCAATATTTGCATATGCCAGCCCATGTTCAAGCATTAGACAAGGAAAGGCAGTATTAACATCTGGATCTGTGCACAGACTAGGTAAGCAAGCAAGAACAACAGCGAAAAATGGCAGATGGAGCAATAATAACTGACATGATCCATGATAACATGATATTTTTAGTGATATTTGTAAATTGTCTTTCTAAATGTTTCGTTAGCATGTTGCTAATATACTGTTAAATGAGGTTAAAGTTACCATCGTTTATTATACTGTATTCACGGAGACAAGAGAGCCGTCGCTATTTTCATTTTTAAACACTTGCAGTCTGTATAAGGGTCAATGACGTGACGCTCATTTTTTTGTGTCCTCATAGTTTTAGTTAAATTTAAAAGGGTAAAAATTGCAAAATAAATTAACAACTTACTTACATACATTCTCTTTTTTGAGGACCAAGTCTAAAATTTCTGGTTTTAATCAATTTTGAGAGAATATTTGGGGATTGATTGCAAAAATGTCAATGTGGTGTAACCGTAAAAACTTGGTATCAAATAATTGATCTTATTTAAAAAAGGTGAAATTCTCAATAAAACACCATATTATCTAGTTTGGCATAATCTTACATTAGAACAATTTAATAGTAAATAAAAATAAATTTAACACCATTGTTCTGAATATTATAAATAATTTGGGGAATCATTGGAGTCAAGTCAAATTCCTGAAGTGTCAAGGTGGTGTAACCACCATTCAAGGAGCCATTTTGTTAATATTGAGCAAGAAAACCATGTGACAGGAAATTATATCACAAAGAGGGACCCCTGGTGACACTTAATGCTGCATGCAAAGGTTAGTAACTGTCTTTAAAATATGAGATATTTTGACATTTTTAGGGTATGGTTAGGTATTCTTAGGTATACATGTCAAATGGTATGACCCCATGAATACATTGATAATTCATCATTATTATAAAAATGTGTATTAGCTTTAAAAATTACATTTGAAATATTTCCACCAAGGCCATGTGCTTACATAGTTGTCCATGATAATACCTGTCAAATTTGATTTTAAATTGAAATGTCAAATGGTGTAACCAGTTACACCATTTGACTTCTATTACAAGCCTTTCTGTTAGGGGCAAATTTAGTCAAAATCACTAGTTTATGGTGCTGATTAAAGATGTAATATAAACTAAACTACTATTTGGAACTATTTTCAAATGTTCAATGTTTTATTTTTTTGAGAAAGTGGTGCTTTATCCACAACTTTATTATTAAAGCTCTGTAATTCAGTAAAATAATATATAATTATGTGGCACAACATTAATGTTTAGAACATTAATGTTTAACATTGAAATGTTTAGCTTCAATATTTCTATTCCATTCACTTAAAAATGTAAGTAATCTAAAATCATGGAGTGATTGCTAATGAAAGACAAGTGCGTCAAACGTATCGACAACAGCTTTTATTATGCCGCAGTCGCTGCTTCTGCTTCTTCAGGTGAAGCGTATGTGATGTAAAGCAGCTCTGTTTTAAAATATTACACACATTTGTGTGTTCAAATTTGTTATAATGCTACTCTGTGCGTTCGCTCGGCAGCTGCTATGAGACACTTGTTGCACACTGCAGTCAACTAGATCCATATTAGGCATGGTAAAACATGGTACTCGCAGTAAATCAAGAAAACAAGATTTAAACAATAAGACTAAACGTGTTTAGCTATATAATATGATTAGATTTCTGTCGACAAATGTATCCAAACAGTTGCTCATCTGTCTAATAAAACACATAATATATTAAAGCGTCTTTGGTGTTTCTGTGGTTTCGACAAAATAAAACCGGAAACCAAGATTAACGCGGGTATCATGTCATTGATAGGCGACGCACGGACATGGCTCGTGTCCTGGTTATTATTTCTCTAGGTTTAAACATTCTTGGAAACATCTGGCATAATATAAGTACACAAGTCAACAAAATATATAAAATTGTCCAAGTGTTTTTTTGATATTTGAATCCAAAAGTCTTACATATTGTGCATTTAACCAAAGACTACAATTTACATCTATAAAATACAATTCATTAAATTTCTAAGATTTTATAATTAAAACGACATAACAGAGCCCCTCTTGCCCCAAT
Organism: Megalobrama amblycephala; assembly: GCF_018812025.1. Lineage (NCBI taxonomy): Eukaryota > Metazoa > Chordata > Actinopteri > Cypriniformes > Xenocyprididae > Megalobrama > Megalobrama amblycephala. The sequence continues at coordinate 20,768,060 of NC_063044.1, forward strand.
AGATAAATCGATATAGTTTCAAGCAAGGAAACAGTGGCTCATCACAGAGCACAAGTGAATTCTGATCCTGCTATCAGATATTTTTTTCTTAAGAAATCATCACTTTGATGATTTCTTGTTATCAGATATTGTTCCTTAAAGGGTTAGTTCACCCAAAAATGAAATTTCTGTCATTTATTACTCAATCTCATGTCCACACATGTCAGACCTTCGTTCATCTTCAGAACACAAATTAAGATATTTTTTGATGAAATCTGAGAGGTTTTTTTTTATCGCCCATAGAAAGCAACGAAATGCCCACATTCAAGGTCCAGAAAGGTCGTAGAGCCATTGTTAAAACAGTCCTGTGACTGCAGTGGTTCAACCTTAATGTTATGAAGAGATGAGAATACTTTTTGTGCGCAAAAACAAAATGAAAATTATGACTTTATTCAACAATCTCTTCTCTTCCTGTCATTATCCTCACACAGGTGATACAGTAACACAGTGAAGCCTTCCTTCTTTATGTCTGAATGCCAGCTCAGTATTGGCCAAAGCTGATCACGTGATCAGCACAGCGCATGCGTGTGAGACTGACGCAGGGCCCGGCCAATAATGAGCCGGTGTTCTGACGTAAAACCTGGAGTTTCTGCACTGTGTTTACCATGTCAACAGCATAGGAGAATGACAGGGAAGAGACAAAATAGTTTAATAAAGATGCTATTTTTGTTTTGTTTTTGCACAAAAAATGTATTCTTGTCTCTTTATAATAAGGTTGAACCATTAAGATTAAGGTTGATCCTTTGCAGTCACGTCGACTGTTTTAACGATGTCTTTAGTACCTTTCTGGACCTTGAAAGGGGTAATTTCGTTGCTTTCTATGGGAGATAAAATGATCTTGATTTGTGTTCTGAAGATGAACGAAGGTCTTGTGGGTGTGAAATGACAAGAGGGCGAGTAATTAATAACAGAAATTTCATTTTTGGGTGAACTAACCTTTTAACTGTAAAATATATGAGACATGATTTCACTGTTCATTACTATGATTATTTCTTGTTGTCAGATGTTGTTTTTCATCACTGAAACCACTTAACTTAACTTGCTGACTGTCATGCTTGATTTTCAGTGTCAATTTGTTCAACAAACAATGGCCTTTGGCTGTAGAAGTAACATGGTCAGGTGGTGTAACTGGTTTGTGTCAATTGGCGTAACCAGTATTTTTCATAAAAAATATAATTATTTACAGAAAAATTAATGTGGAATAAAATGTAATCATCTAGTTTAGTGTAATAACATGATTTTAAACAATTTTAACATAATTTGTCAAAGATTATTTAGAAAACAGATGTGTTTTCAGCATGTGTCCCACCAAATATTGCAAAAACACATTAAAATTTACATTTAGAGATAACTCTAATAAAATTATTTTTCATTTGATATTTTAAATTGAAGTATATATTTCTATAAGTGAGCTTACATGTCATCTAGGTGGATAAAATATTTAATATTTCTCATTCTTTGGCGGTTACACCATTTGACATGTTTAGGTACATTCATTCTTAACTTTAGTAAAAAATTGTGCAAATGTCATTTTTATCAACATAAAATCAACTTAAGCCGAGCTCAGACTGCACGATTTTAGCCCCGATTTTGGCTCGCCGACAGGTTTTGAGAAATCACAGACAAATGCCCGAAATCACAGGCAAATCGGTGCTCGTTCACGTGAGTGACAATCACGCAGTGTGAATGAGCAAAGACGCGATCTGAGAGAATCGCCGACGAGTCGCCGACGCCCATGAGATATTTGGCATGCTAAATATCTGGACCTGTCGGCGATTCAAAATCCTGCTGTGTGAAAAGTGTTCTGACTGAAAACTACATCGGCGATGACCGACAGCCAATGAGAGAGCAAGATACAGAGCAGCGGGGAGTTCGGGGAGGAGTTATAGACCACAACATCAGCAAGCATGGCTTTGTACACATAAACATTACAATTATATCAAACAGAAACAAAGCAGAAAAGTTATTTATTTACCTCCAACTCTCGATGCAGAACACACAATCCACAGTCTCCCCAACCATTTCCTCCTCCATATTCTTCTTTTCTTTTTCTTGTTTTCGCTGCAAATCAGCGCACAGGCAATTCGTATTGCAAGCTTCTTGGACTACCGTTTTTAATAATAATAATAATAATAATAAATATAGCTGCAAGCAGCAATTCGGGGCCAAGCCCCAGTAGGGGCAGTAGCGCAATACGGAGCAGGAAGAGCAAAAACAGCAGAAATTGAATGTACATGCAAAACATCTGGTTCAGAAGGACAGGTGGAAATGAAATGAAAATCAATATAAGTTCAGAGAACGAACACGGAATGAACTAAAATACTTGTATCTCATTGAAGAGGAATAAAGATTAGCACAATCCTTATTTGGATAAAAAAAGGTATCAAAATGACTCATTACACACAATTGTATAAAGGAACCCCACACGAGATTCGAATCCACGACCTCCGGGTCCAAGGTCCATTTCTCATTTCATTGCACCACTGTGCAAGTGAATGTTTCCACACCTGCCGAAGTTTATTAGTTCATGTGAAAATGAACTCAAAATGAAGAATTCTTATAAAGCTGCACTTTAGATAATTCTGCAGCTCATCATGCTGTAGTGCAATACAGAGCAGGAAGAGGAAAAACAGCAGAAAATGAACAAACATGAAACAGCTGGTTCAGAATTACGGGCAAGAATGAACTCAGAATGTACATAAGCTTAGATGAAAATGAACACAGCATGAAACAAAAAGCATTTATTTCTAATCCAAGAGGCAGTAAAGGAATCAAACCACACTATTTTATAAAACCGCTCCACCTGGGATTCGAACCCACTAGCTTCGGATACAGGGCTCTTCAGATAACTGGCTTTACACATTGAGCTACTTGAGGATGCACATTCAACAGACTGTGGAAGAAACCTTTTAGTCTAACAAAGAATTCACAAAAAAAGCATTACTTAGCATGCTAACCATATTAGCATGCTACGCTAACTTAATGCTAATGAAGCTCATGGTTAACTTGATAACTGAAGAGCCACATTAAAGAGAATGACAACTGGTTAGCATGCTAAGCAATTAGCATGCTAAGCTAACTAGCATAAGACAACAAACACAAGCAAGGTCACATTCAGAGATGAATATCTTGGGAATGGTAGCAAATATCAAAAATCCATTCAGTCATTTCTGTGCGGCTCGGTCCAAAGATCACCTGAGCTGATTTTGGACAAAATTGGACAAAAATTGTAGGAGGAGTAGCGAAAAAACTGTTTTCCATTTATTTCAATATGGCGGACAGGTACATTTAAGGAAAATGACAAATGACACATCGTCGGAATCGGCATAAGCCAGGGAATAAAATGACATAAAGCATACACATTTTGGAAAGTGTTTTCAAAAGTTATAAGTGGTTTTGCAATAATCATTACATCTGTGGAACAGTAGGTGGCGCTGTGTTGAAACTTCTCAGGTACCTTCAGGACCTTCTAAAGGTCATACATACCAATTTGTGTGAAGATATGTCAAATTGTTTAAAAGTTATTGCAATTTATGACAAAATTCAAAATGGCGGACACGTGGTTCATCCGATGTTGACGAATTCGATATCCTTGGATTCGGCATGGCACAGGGAATCCATAGACACCAAGATCTTGATTTTCTAATAAAGTGTTCAAAAGTTATTGGCCAAAATAGCCATTTTTCAGATCTCATGACCTGTAGGTGGCGCTGTTCCCAAATTTGGCATGGAACCTCAGATCATGGTCTTGATCAAGTGTACCAATTTTAGTTTTGATTGCTCAAAGTTTGAGATACAGCCTCTATAGCAATTTTGGGTCAACCTCGTTAACTTCGTGACATCATAACTTTTGAACAAAGATGAATAAAAAAAATCTGTTCAGTCATTTCTGTGCGGCTCAGACCAAAGATCACCTGATCAAAGTTTGGACAAAATTGGACAAATTTTGAAGGAGTAGCGAAAAAACGGAATACTGTACTTTTCAAAATGGCCGCTACTGTAATGGGCGGAGACTTAATGTAAGAATTTGAATAGAATCAGCATGAAGAGACGAATCAGATGTACTAAATTGTATTTTTCTAGAGCAAATGGTTCAAAAGTTATAAACTTTAGAATGTTGAATTTTTGAACTGGTGGTGGCGCTATAGAGTTGGTCCTAGAGACTCCAAAATTGGTCAGATTTCTAGACATGACCATCACTACAAGTGTGCCAAATTTCATCATTTTCTCATGTTCCGTTGATAGGGCTGCCATAGACTCCCATTCGGGAGGAAGAATAATAATAATAAAAGGGAAAACGTACAATTACAATAGGGGCTACAGCCCCTTTGGGGCTTGGCCCCTAATAACTCCAGTCTTGCACGCGTGATATCGCGTTGTTTCCTTGTCACATCTCGCGTGTTTTTGGTTGTGAAACGTAGTTTGCGTGCCAGACAGAGTTGTCGGCGATTCTTCCTATCATGCAGTGTGAAACCTTCTGTCGCCGATCCATCGTGCAGTTTGAACACAGCAGCGACTGAATGCTGGCCAAGATAGTCATGCAGTGTGAAAAGAACAGTGACCCGACTGCTTTGAAAATCGTGCAGTCTGAACTCGGCTTTAGACACACTATATACATTTTAACGTACCTGATGCATGCTTTTAAAACAGGTTTTTAAAAGATTTTTTAATTTCTCATCTTGCCGCACCATATTTGTCACTGACCCATAATTCATAAACACAACTTCATTCTTTATAAATCTCTCCAACAGTGTGTAATGTTAGCTTTAGCCACGCAGCACAGCCTCAAACTCATAGAGAATCAAATGTGAACATCAAAATAAATACTTTACTCACATGATCCAATGCATGCACACAGCATGCATGACGAACATCTTGTAAAGATCCATTTGAGGGTTATATTAGCTATGTGAACTTTGTAAATGCGCTGTATAACTGCGAGAGCTCGTGAGGCAGGGGGCACGCGATTTAAAGGGGCGGCGACTGAAAAAAATCAGTGTATAGTTAATGATGCCCCAAAATAGGCAGTTAAAAAAATTAATTAAAAAAAATCTATGGGGTATTTTGAGCTTAAACTTCACAGACACATTCAGGAGACACCTTAGACTGGTAACACTTTACAATAACAGTACATGAATAACCATGAACTAATACCTGAATTAATAGTTACTTCAACATGAACTCATGATTAGTTAAGATATGAACTAATCATGAACTAATGAAAAATGATCCTTAACTACTACAGGAGTCATAAGGATTCATGCATGAAAACAGCAGCCTTAACTACGCGTTAATACATGTTTGATAATTAATGCATTAATTAACATTTAGGGGTAAACTAAATAAATCAGCCTCCATAAGAGTAAACAAGAAGTACTCTGAATTTGAATTAAACGTGATTTAATACTGTCATAATTTACACTGTAATATCTTAATCTGCCATCTGCAGCTTTGAGACAAATAATTGGAATGGCACATGATTATTTAGCCATTAATTACACATAGATCTGTCTAATCAAATGTGGAAAATAGACTAACTACCACTAATAAATTTAATTTGATCTAAACCGTTTTCTGAATTTTATAGTTCATTTATATTTAGTCATAGCTAAATAGTCATAGATTATTCCCGGAACTAAAGTATGTAGGGTTTGTTTCTGGCGGGACACTTATTAGTGGCGCACGCTAGGTGTTCTCTTGGCGTGTTTGTTGTGTTGCTGGCATTTTAAACTAATAAATGTTGACTGCTTTGGTAAGCCGAATTCATAATTAAAGACATATTTACATGTATGTTTTATTGGGATTTTCAGGAGGTTATGTGCAGTTATTAACTGTATTTGTATTTTTGTCATTTAAATGTATATGCTTTGATTAGCATTAGCTTGTGGACTTGCCCGATTTTACATGTAAATGTGCCTTATGTGTGTCTTTACAGGTATGTTTATGGCTTGCTTTCAAGTCCATATATGTTTAATTATGTAAATATAAATAAAAATAAAATACAAATACATTTTATTTTGTTTTTTTGCACCGGGGTGTAAAGGAATAAGGACGGCAATAGTGTTTATTCATATATTAGTGAATGATTTGTACGTGCATCGTGTCATGTCTTTACTTGAGGGGGCACGATCATAATTAACTAACCATATACTAACATCAACTAATAGCTTAATAATGGATAATTATGTCATGACTTTACTTGAGGGGGCACAATCATAATTAACTCATTGTTAACTAACCATATACTAACATCAACTAATGGTTTGTTAATGCATAATTATGTCATGACTTTACTTGAGGGGGCACAATCATAATTAATTCATTATTAACTACTTACCAAATTCAACTCATGATTTATCATTAACTTTAAATACACATGTACTAACACAACTATATAAGTATTCAGCCCAGTTAAGTGATGTTGTGTGACTTTTCAAAAAGTCAGAGAATGGAGGTACAGTATGATCTGCGTCTGGATGGAGAGTGATCTTCTGAATCTGAATCCAGCAAACGCTTCCTGACCTTAGTTCATGTTTCCTGTTTGGTTATTTTTTTGGGAACCGATTCCTCAGGAACTGTTGTAAGTCACAGTAGTTTAGTTTGATAGGAAAGAATATCACAAAACATATTAAGACCTTTTAAGATAAATTATTAGTGTATTTAGTATTTTATATGTTTGATAAGGAGGATCAGTAAAAATAATAACAAACTAATCATGTGCCTTTCAGTAATGTTTATAATGAAGCTGCTGATGTCAGTAGTTTAAATTCTGATAATAATAAATTGTTTAAATTTATTTCAAAGTCCAAGTATTTATTATTCCTTCTTATAGAGACTGTTTGATATAGTTTACCCTAAATGTTAATTAATGCATTAATTATCAAACATGTATTAACGCGTAGTTAAGGCTGCTGTTTTCATGTTCAATAGAGAAATATGCAATGATGGTAAAACTTTTAAATATTAAACTAAAACCGCCAGTAGGTGGCAGCAAGTCACTGTTTTTACGAGTGAGTCATCGAGTCATTCATTCAGTAACGAAGCAAGTGGCTGTGAATTAATAATTGAATCATTGACTCTTACGATTCGTTCAAAACCGCAGAATTGTTTGCGAAATACAGACGTGTGTTGTAGTTCTGCTGTGGTTTTCATTAGAACTATTATTTCATTGCAAAATAGAGTAAATACTGACAGTACTGTGTTTAAAATGTATGTTTTGTTTTTTGACCTGTTGTATAATAATGTCACGTTTGCAGTCATGTGGATATTTGGGTACAATTGCGTTCGTGCTAGTGTAACGTGTGTAAAAGTGTTAAATTAATGCATAAATGGGGACAGCGCCATCTGTCTGCTACGTGATGGCATATAGCACGTGAAATAGGGACCGCCCACAGCAGAGATAATGAGACATGCTGTGGGTAAGTCGCACATTTTCAGCAGCCGGAGATTTATAAGTTAAAATGATTAAAAACACATAACTAACTGCTTTATTGCTGATTTATACTGCAACGAACTTCTTATACAACTGTTGATATGTGTTTGGCATCGAATGTGTTGTTTTATGTTGAGTTATTTTTAGTTTGTAATACGAGGCCTACTCGTAATTAATTTGTGCATTGTCTTTGTTTTATGTAGAAGTGATTTTAATTCTCTGTGCTGTTTCCTTTATTTCTACGTGTTCCCCATTGTGCAGGTATGTTGTAAGATGTGGTGTTTTAATGTTTAATGTATTAATTAATAGTTCAAATGGAATTATATAAGTTTGCCGCTAGGTGGGGATGTTTACCTTCTCATCCAATTTAAATGAATTGAATTGTTCAGTTTTTCATTTATTTGTGATAAATTCATTGAAAAGTCTATTGAAGTTGTCAAATTGAAAATTGTTAACACTATACGATCACAATGCATAAAGATTTAATTGATCTAAAAAGATTAAAAAAGAAAGAACTGTTTTAAATAAACAAGCAGAGATAATGAGACATGCTGTGGAAGTGATTTTAATTCTCCGTGTTCCCCATTGTGCAGCAGGAAGACCACCAGGCAAGACCGTCACACTAGTCATCATTAAATACAAGAACTCACACAACAAGGAATGTTTTTGTATCGGAGAAAGTTTGAGTCTTAAATCAAAATTAATCCATTATCTGTGTCTATATTTGTTCTTCATGCGAGTAAGTGCTAAATTCCTACTGTTACAAAGGTGCATTGTCGAGAACGGCAGTAATTTAGCGCGATTTAAGGCAGCAGACTGCACGCAATCTATCATATGCATGCTGCTTGTGTGGATACAGTCATTTTAGACTGCAAAACATGAGGTAATTTGATTAAATGTGCTGGATTTACGACATTTTGGCAGTTAGAAATACATGCTCGATTTTAATATTATTTTAAGGTAGAATTAAATGAACTACTCAGCATTTTGTTCGCGTACCCCCTTTTGTCACCTCACGTACCCCAGTTTGGGAACCACTGCGCTAGTCTGTTGATAGGCTTGTTCGAGATATTCAAAAAAAAAAAATCCCCAAGTCAATCTCAAGCCATTAGACCTTTCTAATTATGAAGCTTGATAGAATAATGTTAATAGGTTAATTTGTTTATTTAGAGAAAATATTGTTTCCTTTTTGTAGACCTATAACATCCCTAGAAATTCTTTCAGCAATATATCATGTGAACAACAAATCTGTTTAACTCACCAATGAAAACCGTCAAGATGTCTACTAGTTCTCTCCATTCTCATATTATGGCCACATCTTGAGCACTTTACTCTCCTTGCTAGTAACTTTTTGCTTTATAGCCATTTAATGAGCTTGAGTTTCCTGTTAGTTGTGGGTTTCTGAATCGCAAAAAGTAATAATTTTGAATGCAACATTGCTGTTATTCTTCACCAAGACACACTTGACTTTATACGTTCATGAGTGTGCTGGCTGCTAACCAGGCAGAGCCGTTGGCGCTAATGATGAATTAAACTCGGGTTAGGTGGAGCAAAAAACACCCCGCCGAGATTGCCCCGCCTATTTCCGGTGCAAATAAGAACCTGCTTCAATTATGCAGGGGGGCTTAAACATAATACAAACTTTAACCCAAATAAAACTTTATGGTATTGCACCGTCTTTGGAAGTATAACCTGGGATAACTGTAAAGATATCCAAGACGCGCCAGAGCTTCACGTAGGGTTAGAGGTGGAATTACAGTAATAAAAATCCAAACAGCCAGTAATAGAAAAAAATGTCATTAGTCAACTAGGACGATGGGGTGGCTCCAACCGCGCCATTAACCACCTTTTCACGCCAATCAGCAGATTTGAGCAAGATGGATGAGAAAAGAAAGGCAACGTGTTGTGGGAGGAAAAATTACCAACAAATACAGCTCAGATGAATATGGTAAGTAACGTTACTTGTAACATACCGTTTTTTGTTTGGTATATTTCTGTCAGGCTTGCAAACTTGGGTTGCCTGGGTGGAGTGAGATTTTGGTAACTCACTGTCCCCGTTTCACAGACAAGGCTTGAGCCTAATCTCAGACTAAAATGCATGTTTGAGGTGTTTTAACTGAAAACAGCTTGCACTGACATATCTTAAAATATGTCAGGGCAATTGTTTCGCACACCAGTAATGTTTTTTTTTTCTAAGGCACGTTCATAAAAGGTAGTTAAAAATCCTAATTGAAATAAGGTCTAACAGTCTAAATCCTAATTGAAATAAGGTCTAGTCTAAGCCATGTCTGTGAAACCTTGCCATTCTTTTTTATGTATTTAAACATAATGCTGTAAATTGCCAATATGCTTTGTTGTAACTTACTAGATACTTTTTTATTTAAGAAACTTTTTCTATTAATGTTTCCTGCTATTTAGATAAATATTACCTCTGATGTTATTTACTAATTGAATAACGTATTTTACTGGTCGAATTATTTTAAAAACATTCTGCACGGTGTGGCAAAAATAATTTGTTACGATATAAACGGCATATACCTCGTCTGTCAACAGTTTCTAATTCAGAAAGGTTTTTTTTTTTTAACTGTCAGCTCCCTAGTTCACTAGTCAGGGCACTGGTCGGGGATCGGCCGTTTTAATCTATCAATTTCCAAAAGCTTCAAATAGGAGCTTAAAAAATCCTTTATCTGTCTTTGCCCATAACAGGGATTGAAAAGTCAGCACAGATAGGCCTACTACCAAATAGTGCATTCTCTATCAACACTGAATGCAAGTTTCATTAAAAAAGAAAAATTTTGAACAAAAATTGAGAAAATGGCATTGTTGCCAGACTACATTTATGAATGAACCACTTGTTAAAAAATATTCCTGATCTACTGGCATTTGACATCTGCCTGAAACATTACAATGCCCATGATAATGAACTATCATTAACTTTACAATAAGTAAATCAACCCTGACTATATAACAGAATTTGTGCAGAATTTGTCACTTTATATCAGTTAAATTGATTCAAAAATATTTGTTTTGGACAAATAATGTCCCATGCTGGTTATAGGTTTTACATATATGTGACATATATAAAATTGGCCGTTTTCCTATATTATATGTACATATATGTACATATATGCACACATATATGTACACATATATGCACACATATATGTACACACATATATATATATATACACATATATGTACATATATGTACACATAATATAGGAAAACGGCCAATTTTATATGTCACATTAAAAACCTATATCAAACCTATATTGAAACATATATGTTTATATAGGTTTTTTCCATGTGGGACCAAATTCACGTGTTCGTGTAGCGGTGTGTTTTCTGCATTGTGTCGTAATCAAAGACAGACTGCGAAAAATCTTGCCATCAGGTCCTCACTTTATTCTGTATAACACAAATGGCAATATATGAGGACTTGTGCAGCATACAAACAGCGTGCGGCAGCAACGCACAACGCTGAGAAAGAGAGATATTAAAAGTAACTTAAGTAAAGAAAAATAATCAACGAAACATCTGAATGTACATCACAGAGGGGTTTTGGATTACAATCATACAAATATATCATGTGAATTCAGCTGTTACATGAAACATGGCCTTAATTGAATCACCGCAAAAACTTTGTGCGACCTACCGCTGTGATGTCTCATGCAGACTGGGAAGCAGCAAAGTGCGTCAACACCCCAAGTCAGCATGGCGGCAGGAAACCCCAAATATGGTCATGGCAAGTGGAATCACAAAATAATTGTCTAAATACATAACTGCTACATTCGCACATACATAAGTTCTTGCATAATTTTTTTGGTTAATTCTTAGTTTTTGCCTTGATAATAGAAAATATGAGCTAGGCATCATGTATGACAGTCAAAAATGAGATATGAGCTACAAAATGACCAGATCCTGCCATTAGCTATATAGAAGACATATCTTGTATGTATAGGGCATATATATGGATATGAAGAAGCAATACAGGAGACCTATATTTCCTGTATATGCACATATATGCACCTCAATTTTACCTATATGTGGCATATATACACATATATGCAGTATATATACGCATATATCCAGCATATATATAGCATATATGCAGTATATATGCGCATATATGCAGCATATATATTATCATATATGTGCATATATGCAGCATATATGTACATATACACTGCATATAGGTTTCATATATGCGCATATATCCACATATAGGTTCTTTCCATGTGGGATGTGTGCAGTGGGAAAAAAATCATTGGTATTTACCTCTCCTGATATGTCAAACAGTATTTTGGTATAAAAAGTAAACTCAAGTGAAAGTATGCATACAGTGTTTGCACATTTTCAAAATAAATAATATTATGGTTAATTATTTGTTGTTTTTTTGTAAAACTAAAATAACAAGTAGATTTACCCTAATAACTGTGGTATGTGTTGCTATTTTCCATTACAAATATCAACATGAAAAATAAACAAATGTAAATATCCGGGTCAATTTGCTTAAAGACAAAGTAAAATTTAAGGGCTTTTAACTTTACAAGGAAAAAATACATTTATATTTATGCAAAATACAAAATAATAATGTGGCTTTAATAAAAATATAATGGGCTTGCTCATTGAAGTTTACCCATCCAACTACCTATTATATTAGACACTACATAAAACCCATCTATTTTTTTAGCTCATAGCATCCATCCAAGTACTCCTGGGATGGGTTCAAAAAATGAAATGACTGGTTATGAGGATTGAAAACAGTTGGCTTTTGACATAAACCGTTCTTCACAATATGGAAATGAAGTTGATCGAAATGTGTTTCATGCCAACGTTAAAACTGTTTAAAGGGGTCACATGATGCTGCTAAAAAAGAACATTATTTTGTGTATTTGGTGTAATGCAATGTGTTTATGCAGTTTAAAGTTAAAAACATTTTTTTTTTCCCACATACTGTACTTACATTATATAGCACAGCATATTGGTTACAACTAGACGGGACATATCAGACGAAGACTCTTCTTCGCTTCCTCTTCTTGCTCCCTTTAAATACATACCCTTTATAGACAGTGTTTTTTGAGTAAAGAAAACGCTTTACATTTTTTTTTTTTTTTTCAAACATCAGAACTTTATTTACCTTTGCATTGCATAGACGAGATGACCAAACTACGTGCGGCACTTACAATAATATATAGTAATAGACTTGTAATTGTAATAAAAATTGTATATCCAAATAAATTTATACTAATAACCCTATGTATGTTTAATATTTTCTGTATAATGCTTAATAACGTATATAAAGAAATATATTTTGTTAGGCCAGTAATCTGTGCCGACAGAAATCTGACATATGGTCAAAACACGTTTGAAAAACCATGTAGGCATATAATATTTCTGTACTGTGCAGTAGACACACTCATCTCAACGTTTTCTATATATTGCTTATCCTATATTCTGTATGAATGATACACTGCAAACTAATGATTTTAGTCATTTGGGCACCAATATAGCCGCTAGAGCAATCATATAGCCTACGGAATATATGTTGTTTTACCCAAAGTTAAACATTTCTTACAAAAGTTCTGCACTATGTATTACGAAAATATGCAAGGATATCGTATAAGCGTATTTGTTTTGTTTTTCTGTGCAACTAACTGACATTTCATAATTACAATACAATCAATTTAGAAGATTTTTGCAATAGTCTGAATTTATTTAGATAACTGGTTAAAAGATCTTACCATATTTGAAAAAATCCAAATACGTATCCAAACTGAATAGGCCTAACGTTTCATACCTATCCAGTAGAGCTGTCTGCTCCTCTTCTGGGGGGTCTTCATTAAGAAGTCGATGAAATTGAGCATTCATTCGGTCTCTTATTTCATGTATTCTTCTTCTGAATCGCTTTTCATCCACAATACTTTTAAAATTTGATTACTATTTAATTCACCATACTTAATACTTAATTCACATAATAATTAATGTATAATACTTAAATTAAAACTTGCTGTGACTTGTCTTGATTAACCCAGAGCCGTTAAATATGACCAAAAGTGCGCCGAAACTACGCGGGATGCTGTGAGGCCCACCTACTTAAAGGAACAGTTTGACTCATTAGACTCACTGTGTTCATAATTATTTTTTATATGATAAACATATTTAAAGGCCTTCGTAAGACAATATACAGCTGATAGAACTATATCATAATATCCATTAGAACTAAAATAAATATTGAAAATGTGCAACCCCAAAATAATAACGTTATTAAAAATTAACGTTAGGCCTACTTTCGTTAAGAAAACTTTCCTGGGTAACCAAAAACAACATTTAAAAAAGAACGTTTTGGGGATCAAAAACCAACATTCTGGGCACCAAAAATTAATGTTCAGGGAACGTTCTGCCAAACCAAAAATATAACATGTGAGATGTTTGTCCGTCGTTTTTTTATTTATTATTATTATTATTATTTATTATTATTATGCAACAAGAACAAAAACAAGATGAGAGAGTAATGGACACACTGGGGTGACTGTTCCAAAACTGCAAAGCCCTCTGAATCCTGAACAGATGGAGCATCTTAGATCAGCTATTGACCCTCTGGGACCCTCAGATTCCCTTGGCATGGACATTTACATTAACACGGTGCAATTTATGGAATCACTCATTGAAATGGTTGATGGTTAATAGGTGGTGCCTGCCCAACATGTGGACCAACTGTAGAGTTTTGCAATGGATTTCATATTGCTTGATTGTCTTCGCATTTGAGATGCGCATGCTAGTACAGCAGTGGTTCTCAATTCCAGTCCTCGGGACCCGCTGCTTTGCACATTTGTATGTCTCTCTTATCTGACACACTCAATTCAGTTCATGGTGTCTCTCCTAATGAGCTGATGATCTGGTTCAGGTGTGTTAAATAAGGGAGACATACAAAATGTGCAGAGCAGCGGGTCCCGAGGACTGGAATTGAGAACCACTGCTGTACAGGCAGGTGAGTGTTGCAGAGTGTGACGGCCCCAGGTTTGGGCCCTCTCTGGTTCTTTGTATTTTGCTGTGTTTTGTCCCTTTAATCCAGGTAACTGGTGGGTGGAGCTGATGGCTGAGCAGGCGGGGCTCAGGTGGCTATAAAGGAGCCTGCTTGATGATTTGACTCTCTTCTCCTGGCCTTCTGACTGATTCTGTTCTGTTTGTTTCTTTGTGTTTTACACCCATACACTGACAGACACCTACAGTTGTATATTTTGCTTAATTTACTTATTAAAATATCTAGTATTATTTTCAGACCCGTGTGGTTTCCCTCTTTTGTCACGTACTGTTGAGCCAGGTTGTGACAAGAGTTGAAAATCTGTGAGAGCAGCATACAGCAAATATTAATTTCCTTTGTCATGATATGTTAAAATATAACTTGATTTAGAAGTGGACTGTGGCATCTCCCACTCACTATTTTTTTTTTCTTTGCAGGTGTTTATGGATGTATTGCACATGGTCAACTGCGTATAGAGTAGTGTACAATGAAGTCAAATTTTCCTGTCAGAGTTTCATTATTATATCTGATATTTTTGTGTGAATATTACTGATATGTTAAAGTGTACCTTGCATTTTACTGTGATGTACAACTTTGGTAAAATATTTTTTCTTTCTTTCTGGAAAGTCTGTATAACCACAGGCCGGTGCAGACTTGTTCTCCCTCTATCCAATGTGTCCTGGTCGACTGTTTCTGTAGGGAATTTTTCTTTTAGAGGGGTGGAAATAGTATTCACTTTCTTTAGACTACCTCAGTAAAAGTAGTACGACCAGACTGTGAAAACACTACATGACATGCAAAAGTCCTGCATTGAAAACCTTACTTAAGTGAAAGTAGTAGTGACATTCACCTAAACTATGAACAGTAAAAAGTCAAAATGCAGTATAACGATCCCATCAGCGTTTCATAACCATGATGTTCCTGTATTAATGTGAAGCTGCATTAATGTGCATGTTGGATTTCAATGCTGTAGCCTAGATGTTTAAGGTTTAGCTCATTTTATATGCTTCCTTCTATAGATAGATGGTTACATATCTATCTATCTATATAGTGTGTATAGTTGCCAGTGTGTGATGAGCATGCGTGGCACAACAACGGGCAGCAACACAGTGACAGCTGAGGGGAAAGACCGTTTTGCCTGTAACTACTAACTGTAGTTTCTAGATTTCTGTAGATTTGTAAAACCTTTATTCTGTTAGTGAAAATACTATAGAGGGGAATATATATAACAAATTTAATAACAAACTGGATAAAGCCATCAAGTTCTTAAAAGAACAGAGAAACAAACACACACACACACACACACACACACACAGAGCAGTTTGGCAGGTCTGGAAACAGATTGGGCCACCTCCGGTCCGGATTCTGCAGACAGAGGGGGGAAGACATGAGCACATAGCTTTCCGAAACACTAGCAGGTTGTTTACCAGACAAAGGCTGCAAGACAACAGCGCAGCTCTGTGTTGATCAATAAAGAGTAAATGTGATGATACACAGGGCAACTTTTTGAGCAGTGTTTCTGGGCAATGTTGCCATAAACGGTCAACCAGATGAGACACAGGGCCCACGACCGATCTAAATTATCCATATAGCATGTATTGGGTTTTTTCAATGGGAAAGTGCCCAAGCAACAATCACTCGGCAAGATTGCCCAGCAACAATGCTTAAAAAGTTCCCCCATGTACCATCAGCTTCACATACAGTCAACCAGCTGAATTGTCAGGCACTGATAATAACTGAAATGACAGCATGACTATGAGGGGTTGTTCTAGTTAATGTTAATGCTATGTTCAGTGTGTCATTAACTTAACATATTTGCCATAAATGCTACGGGGACACAGTGCCGATACATCCCCAGCGAACGTTTATTTTGTTGCTGTTGGCACAAAATGTGCAAGAACTGCTAACGTTAACTGTATGTGCTGCTGTTCTCTGCTGTAAACACATGTTTGGTTATCGCCAGCTATAGCTAAAGCTAAATGATATTATTAGGCTAACGTTAGTTGGACAAGTTATGGGGTTAACTGGCTAATGCCAGGCTGTTGGTGAGCCGGTTTCTGGGCAGTTTTAACGACAGTGCATAACGTTAACGTACTGGGGTGCGATAAAGTTATTCTTTAAATGTCACACAGCTACTTAGTCGAGCGACCGCTTACCTGACAACCCATCTTGTGAGCAACCCAGGCTCTGTCCGCCTGTCAGCGCTGTGACACCGCCAACGGTAAATGGCAGTGAGCCCAGCCCACCCATCAGAGAAGTGTCCGCTCTTATTTTGAAAAGGGCTTATTGAGGGGGCGTGACATCACATTGAAGCAATACCCCTGATTGGCTGACTACACGTGTGGATCGTAGTCACACACTCTGCGGAAAGATAGTGCCAAAAAGATCTGTAGACGTGTGCAGAGGGATCTGTGAATGCCCTGTGATCTGCAAACACAGATTCAACACTTGCACGCTGAGCTTTGCACAGAATGTGTATGAATGTCTTTTTACAGTGGTTTGAAAATACAAGTTAGACCGTGTTTGTTTGCAAATTGTGAGGAGGGCATTTGTAGATTTTTTAATGGAAAAAACAGCGAAATATCTGTGCCAAAATTCTGAAAACAAATGCAACACAATCTACAAACAAATAATGACCCTCGTGCGCAGACAAATCTCTTTGCATTCATTCAAATTCTGGTTGTCAAGTACAAGTCACTGATTTCTATTTGTGAATCATGAAGAGTCTGTTTGTGGATTTTTTATCTATTTGTAGATCTACATTACATTTGCGGATCATGAGGAGTTTGTTTGCAGATTTGGAATCTATTTACAGATTGTGTTTTACATTTGCAGATTTTAAATTTATTTGTAGATCTTGTTTTGTGTTTACAAATTGTAATATGCATTTTTGACTCATAGGCTCTTCATTTTCAAAGATTATGGCATTATTTTGTCACAACAGCGAAACAATAGTGCCAGAATTCTGAAAACAAATGTGACACAATCTACAAACAGAACATGATCTTCACCTGCAAACAAGTCACTTTACATTCATTCAAATTCATGGTTTTCAAGTACAAGTCACTGATTTCTATTTGTGAATCAGGATGTGTTTATTTGTGGATGTTTAATCTTTTTGTAGATCATGCTTTATATTTGTGGATCACAAAGAGTTTGTTTGAGGACTTTGTATCTATTTGTAGATCTTGTTTTACATTTGCGGATCATGAGGACTTTGTTTGCGGATTTTTTATCTATTTGTAGATTGTGTTTTGTGTTTACAAGTTGTAATATCTATTTGTGACTTTTAGTCTGTCCATTTTCAATGGTTTTGGCATCAATTTACCCCCATAAACAACCCGCAAAAGAGGGGGTTGAATCTACCACTTGGGCCCCTGGCCAACGAAGTGTATAGAAATAGTTCTCAGAGAGAAATACACCTAAGCAAACACCAGTGTATCCAACAAAGGTGGCCCGCAGGCTTAGCATCCTTCAGAACACATGGCGTTAGTCTCGTTGCCGTTTCCAGGAGCACAAGATCCAACCTAAACTCTAGGTGGCTCTTAGCTCGACTAGAATCCTCGACTCAAAGAGGCAACAATAGGTTAAACCAAACCTCAGTAAGGTTTCACTACTGATATCTCATTCTGAGCCGCACAGAAAAAACACAATCTGTGCCAACATGTAAACTAAAAAGGAGGCCTGAAGGGGCCTGCCGATTCAATGACATGTGGCTTCAGCTCGTGAATTTCCAGGGAACCAAGCTACAGGGAACCAGCTCTAACCCACTAACTATGGGAAGTTAACTACTACCTATGCTAGGCTACACTTTCCAAACAGGCAAAGTACCCTAAGTTCTGTGACTAAAGGGAACCAATACAACCAACATGGTCTAAGGGAGGCTAATTAAGCCTACCACCTCAAACAAACATGCTGCAGGGCCTGAAGCAGTGTTAAAAAACAGAACAAAACAGTATGTGAGCAACTGATATCCATTAAACAGCCAATACAACATTATTGCTAACTAGAAAGAGGCTGAACAATCTAGCCTACAATCACCGTATATGCAATATAGCTGATAAACAGATAACTGAAAAGGGAGCTGAATATACACACTTTATTCAAAAAGTGATCTAGCTACCCTGAGTATGCAATCCAACAGGTGATGCACTCAGTGACACCAAAAACTCTCCTAGCTGGGGCTTAAAGGGGTCACCAAACACTTAGATAGCGGCCATGCTTTCCTCAAAAAGGGCCTACTATACATAAGCAGGTGCCAACCTGTGGCAGCATAATAAGCTCACATACAAATGTAGGGCAAACCTCTAGAACTTCAAAGGAATTGATTCTCAAATCTGCTCCAAGCCTAGAGGACGGAGCTAACTGCAACGTCAACTCAAACTTGAAAGAAATCAAGTAGCTCGGAAGAGAACAATTTTTCTCACAGCATAAAAGTTCTAGAGAGTGGGGCCTAGCAAACATATATTGCCACCTTTATCTGCTCAAAGATAAGGGCCTACCACCTGAGAAAACAGCATCAGGTTTTTTTTAACAAAACAGTCTACAACCTAGCTGTTAAACTCATGATTGCACCTACATAAGCAAGGGGACAATTTGGGCAAACAGATACTGGCCACTCCCTCAGGAGAAGGCCAAAACTAAAATACATATGGGGATTTAACTTCACATAACCATACGCAAACGTAGTCCTAGCCTGGCCAGCAGATACAGGCCTATCAAAACAACAGGCGCTATAACAAGTCTGATCTCCACCTACTATTTTCAGAGAGAAAAATAGCAAAGATCAAGCTCAAATGCCGGGCAGCCTGCTAAGGCCGCCGCAAATAAACTGAAGTGATGAGTGCCAGCTCAAACTATATAGAAGATAGCTGAACGGCTGAACATACAGAGAAAAACTGAACAGCAGCCACTCCAGTTCTGTCCAAAGAATCCTTAATGCATTTACTGTTACACATTCAGGAAATGATATAGGAATAAAAACAAGGTCAAAATTTTTAATAATTTCAAATCAGACCTTGTCTTACCTTCCCTTGGCTCGCAGACCAAAGATTCCGTCTTCATTCCTTACCAAAGGGGAAGAACGATATCCCTGGTTCCGTAAACCTACCGAACCTTTTCACTATCAAGCCAGAAAAAAATTTCATCATAGGCCGGCCACCGGCCTGACTATTCAAAGGTGTTATTCCTGAACATGCACAGTAAAAAACGTATCCTGGGAGGACAAAGAGAAGGGGCGAAGAAAATTTTTTCTACCAAAAATTCCCCTTGCCAAGAGAGGGGATCGATCAGCGGTGCTGATCACGCCAGCGATCAATCACCTCTCTTAGATCACCTCTCCTCCTCTTTGCATCCCGCCGCTTCTGCGACTTACTCCGTGGTGGAGGAGGCACTCGAGCGGCGACACTGGATCTCTGGCCCTGCCTCTGAGCCTCGGCTCGAGGTGGGCCAGAGCCTTCCGGCTGTCTGGGCCCAGAATCGGACCTGAGCGGAATGCACTTCTTAAATGCTGCTGAGCGCGCCCTCGCTTCCCTGAACTTTCCGACTACCGCCTCAACGGAGCCACAGAAAAGCTCAGATGGCGAGACCGGGGCATCGAGGAGAGAGCCCTTCTCTTTCTCCCCGATGTCCGCCATGTTTAACCACAGATGCCTCTCCGTGGCCACCATAGCCGCCATCGATCTACCAATCGAGGCGGCCGTCTGCTTGGTGGCCCAGAGAGCAAGATCTGTGGTCTGGCACAACTCAGCCACTGCTTCTGGGGACAAACCTTGCCCCTGATCGAGGTCCTTCAACAGGTCAGCCTGGTATGTTTGTAACACCGCCATAGTGGGTAAAGCAGCACCAGCCTGGCCTGCAGCAGCATATGCTCTGCTGTTCAGACGAGATGTCATTTTAAGGGGTCTGTGTCAGTGCGCTGCCCGTGGCGAGATAGTTCGCGAACGTCTCGTCAATGGGAGGCATCGACACATACCCGTACTGGCCCAATCCCTCCACATCAGCGAAATTCCCCCGCTGATGCAGATTAATTCTGGCCGAATACGGGTTCTTCCATGCCTTCTTAACCTCAGTATGCAGGTCCGGAAGGAATGGAAGGCTCACTGGAATTATGGGGTTGTGATCGGAAAGAAACCGTTCGTCCAGCCTGCCGTGAGCGGGCTCTTTCCTTACGTGCTCACACGGCAGCTGCAGCCTGCCGGCGGCGCGCTCCACAACCTCCAGTAATTCGGCATATGCTGGACAGGGGGGCTTGGAGGAAAAAGAAGCAACCTCAGCCCCTTCTTCTTCCTCCATAACCACCTCCTGCTCTCGGGGGCTCTCAGCCAGAAGAGCACTCGCTCCTGGATCCAATGATGTCAAGGAAAGGACATCATCGTCATCCAGGAGCTCATCCCCGCCAGCCGCCGCCTGAGGTTGAGAGACCGTAACACCTCTCTCAAACTTGGCGGCGAGCTCCACCTGTGAGCCCCATAAATGCAGTCGCTGCTCGGCCTCAGCGCGAGCGGGACCAGATCCACCGGGCACAGGTGTTGCCGTCTCTCCCCTCGAGAAGAGAGCCAGGCGGGAACGGAGCGTTTTCATAGGAAAACGCTCACAACTCTCACAGCCAGCGTCCTCAAACGCTGCCCGTGCATGCTCTTCTCCCAGACAGATAACACATAGGGTGTGAGGATCCTCCGGAGTCAAAAACCTTGGGCAAGGATCCGCACACTTTCTAAAAAGTTTGACTTTGTCCTCAGACATAGCTCAACAGGGAATACTCACTTGGAGAAATAGACAGTGCAGTGACACGCACAGTCCCAAAAGACGAAAAAGATGGAAACTGTCTCTCCAGGCACCCCCTTTATACTTCCGGGTCGCGCCATATGACGTCATAGGCTGTCGCCGGCCAATAGGAATTGGAGTTGTTGGATAGTGCTTTTGACACCTGGGTCACGTGACGGTTCCCCAATGCGTTCTGGCAAACGCAGAGTGGAGTTCCCTTTCGAAAGGGAAACACAAACTATGAAGGAACAGTAAACGTTTTGGATGTTGTATAGGCAACAGTTTAGAGTTTAGAAATAATATGTGCTGCAACCAGGGATGCAAATTTTGATTTTTAACTGGCATAACTCACTGGCAGTGATGGAAAGAGCACTGAAAATCCCCTAGCTACAACCTGCACAAAATTCCCTTTATAAATTCCATTTAGCAAAAGAAAACAAGTCCTCCCTATCCCGTCTTTCACCCCAAAATAATATTAAATTAAAATAACAAGCTTTAAGTTGTATAATTAATGTTGTGACAGACATTTCATTTGTTTGTAATAATGATATTCTCAGAATTCTGAATTCAGCTCAACTTCAGGGAGTCTCACTTGCAAAATTCTGCTAGTTCACTCCATAGAAAATCCTACAATGCAATGCAAAAACCAGGAAGCATCGATGCTCACTTTGTTTGCTTACTGGAAATTTGCTCACATTTTCTGAAGCATGAAACATCTAAATCATTCAAGCCAAATCAATAAACATTATGCATGTAATAGAAGTAAAAAAAAAAATAAAAAAAAGACATTTAAATACTTTTCTTTAAGCCTGGACTCATTCAGCCTGATTACACCCACCTGTGTCTCATCAGCTTGTGAACTCTGCCTGTATAAGCCCCGTTTATTCAGTCATTCATTGCAAAGTAAATGCCGCTCTGCAATTCCGAGCATTCTCCTGGTTTCCCGTACCTTGGTTTTCGATTCTCTGCTTGTTGTTTGGTTTTCTCTGTTTGTCTCTGCCTTGGACTCTGTCATTATTTGCACTGTTAACCATGTGCTCTTGACCTTTCATCTGTTTGGATTATGTCATTGGATTAACCTTTAATACATTTCTGCATTAGGATCTGTGCGTTTCAGAGCAGTTCATGACAAGTGAATGAATGTTGTGATAAACTAGTGTTTAACATTGGAAGTGTTGTAGATAAATTCATTAAATGTAGTAAGATGAAGATGCTAATCCATCTGAGAATATAGAGGATAAATGTTAATTTATATGAAATACAGGAAGTTGATCAATCAATAATCATGAGAATTAATAATGAATTAAACTACGTATTCTAAAGATATATATAATCTTGATACTGCCTTTTTTTATTATTTTTAACGTATTTTAGGGGGAATATATTTTAGTTAAGCCCCTTATTCATCTTATTAATGTTTCTATAAAAATGTGCAGTTCCCTGTTAATTGTATAAATGCATTGATAAAGCCTATTTTTAAATCTGGGAATTCAGATAACGATTAATTATAGACCAATTAGTATTTTTTCCAGAGTTCTCCAAAGGAGAACTGGAGAAGGTTTTATTCAAACCATTTTTGCATAATTTAGAGATAAATAATCATTTACATAAAAATTAGGTTTTAGAAACAATTATTCCACAGAATCAGCTACTTGCTTGTTATTGAAAAATATTAAGGGGTCACTTGATAAAGGGCTTATAGTTGGTGCAGTATACCAGTAGCCTTGGGAGAACCCAGTCGGGGACCAATTCTCCTCTGGCGAACAGTGCTTTATTATGATTCAGGCAGCTATCATAGTTATACAATCTTTTTTTTAATTATTATTTACAATCTTTACATTAATAAGAAATTACTCTAAGTCTACTGCAGCAGAAGTGCACATTGAGATGCATGTACGTTGTGGTCACTGTAAGTCAGCAAAACCACAAGAGCACATGAAGTGTGCCATTTGGGACAGGGTGTCACTTCACAGATTGAATCTGGATACTATTTTCAGAAATGAACATCTTTAATAAATTCTACTCTGTTCCTCACACAAAATGATTGTATACTATCAGAAAGCATTTCAGTGTCAGAGGGGCAGGAACTCAGGCACCTCCCCTCCAACCTCCGGCCCCTTGCACGTCCCTGTAAGGGAATGAACAAAAAAGAAACATTTCTCAGAATACACTTTTTCATGAGACATTAGGAATACGAATATTACTACAGATCTCTGATCAGCTTCAGACTTCATCTCTTACCATACCAAGAACAGAGACTTTCAGGTAAGATGTGATTTTAATATGAACAGGTAGTAAGGAAAGCTTTATTTTTATAGCACCTTTTTAAACCGTGTTTACAAAGTGCTTTACATAAGAGAAATACACAGAAAAAAACAAAAAACAAATTCACATATAGAAATAAGATAAACAAAACTAAAATCACATAATATAAAATAGAACAATAAAAATAAACCAAAAAAATAAATAAATAAATAAATAATAAAAAAAGCCCTGGTGAACAAATGTGTTCTGAGATGTTTTTTAAAAGTGCACAGAGAGCCGATGGCTCACAGGTTGTCAGAATGAGAGTTTCATAGTGTAGGACAGAAATAACTAAAGACTGACTCGCCAGTTTAGCAGCGTTTTTGACACAACCAACAAATTACTATTTGATGTTCAGAGCGATCTTGCTGGAGTATATTTATTCAACAAATTAGAAAGGAATATTGGGGCCGTTCCATGAAGATGTTTAAAAACTAATAAGAGGATCTTGAAAACAGGCAGCCAGTGAAGGGATTTGAGTTATGGAGTAATGCGATTTCTAGTTTTAGAGCAGTTAGCAAGTTATTAATTCATGCCGCTGCATTCTGAACTCTTTATAAGTGTTTAATAGAGCTCTTTGGTAACCCAGAAAAAACAATATTGCTTATAGCTTATTATTGATACCAGCCAGAATCTTTACTACCTTAAATGCCTTGATTTTACTCATGAATATTTTTTGCAACCTCCGTTGATGACCTCCCTGTGTCTGTAGATGGGCGGTTGGTGCAGAATACATGAGGCTATAGTGAAAAATTCTTCTGTGTAGTTCTGCTCATATCCTTTGGTGAACGGGCCTCTCACTTTAGAAATTCGAACGACGTCTCCGATTTTATATTTAAATACATGTTTCTCATTCTTCTTTATATCACCGTACAGATTTTGAAACACCACAGCCTCATTTTCTCTGTTGACGTCCACCGGTCTCATCCTAATACTTCTGTAATATCTGGTGTTGTAGCGCTGCATAATATGTATGTATCGATGGGAATTAATAGCTGTTAAAAATCTCCACATTCAACTTTTTAGCATTCTATTAAAGCATTCCACAATGCTAATATTGTGCTTTTTCATTACATCTTGAAATTGTTTGTTGAAAAATTGCCTTGTTCAAAGCATTTCTAAGGATACTGATTTTTAGAAGGCAGCTGTCTGACTCTGAGATGGTAAACAGAAACATATTTTTTGTAACCTTAGTAACACAATAGGCTATTAGCTGTTTGATAACATAGTCAAGCAAAAGGCTAATCATATTCGTTTCCATTACGTATCCAACGTTGTAGAGAGCAAAACATAAAACGCATTGCCATTCTGATATATCGACTTGTAGACGAGCCTGTATCCGTCCGAGTGGATCTCTGATCTGGTGAGTGGAGGCGGGGCTAATCTGCACATTCCCGTGAAGCAAGGGTGTAGAGATATATTGAAGCTATTTTAAGGCATGAATTTTTTATTTATTTTTTTTCACAGGAAAAAAAAAAAAAACGTTTAAATAAGTAACTTTAGTGATAAAACTGACTACAGGGGGACTTTAAATAATGTGACCCTGGACCACAAAACCAGTCTTAAGTTGCACGGGTATATTTGTAGAAAATAATAGCCAACAATACATTGTATGGGTAAAATTATCGATTTTACTTTTATGCCAAAAATCATTGGGATATTAAGTAAAGATCATGTTCTATGAAGATATTTTGTAAATTTACTACCGTAAATATATCAAACATTTATTTTTGTGAGTGGATATGCATTACTAAGGACTTCATTTGGACAACTTTAAAGGCAATTTTCTCAATATTTTCTCAGTTTCAAAAAAATTGACCATTAAGATGTGTCATATCTCTATGGAAATGTGTAATTAAGGGTTCCACAAGATTAGACACTAACAGCTGCTGACTAAAATGTGTAGTTTAAAGTATAGGTCTGGCCTACCACTGGATCCTTTTGGAACAGCAAATCTGGTGCTTGATGCAGTTGGGAGAGGCTCCATGACATCTCCTGCCAGCTCTGGCTCACTGTCTTGCTCAGAACCAGAGGTCTCTGTTACATGCCTTGATCAATCTATAACACAAGAACCATTCGTGTATCTACAGTACAACAAGAACACACATGAACCAACATTTTAAAGGTCCAAACCTGTATCTTCTTCTGCAGAACACAAAAGTAGATATTTTGAAGCATGTTGATCAAATTTCGTACTATAGAAAAAAAAAAAATGCAATTGATGTTGACGGGAACCCAAAAATATTTGGTTACCAACATGCTTTAAAATATCTTCTTTTGGTCATACAGGTTTGGAATGACATGATGGTGAGCAAAAGATGACTGAATTTTAATTTTGGGGGGACTATCCTTTTAATCTGTTAAGTCATCTCAACTTAAAATCTTGAACTTGGCATGTGACTGACTGACTGTCTGTGTCTGGAGGATGCTCTGATCTGTTGGTGATCCAGAAGTCTGACCACACTGACTCTGACTAGCCTCAGGTAGGGAGCTGCTCTGGGTTCCAGTGGTGATGCAGGGGCTTGGGGTCTGTTTACACCCAATCTGCCTGTTTGTGCTTCTTTACAAAGAACTATGATATGTCTCCCTGTCTTTTCATGTTTGATGGATCCTGAACAAATATATGACAGCCTATGGTTACATCTAATCATCCAATTACCAGCATTCCTCTTTTTCATAACTGTATATTAGCCTAAATTACCAATTTGATCATTGCAAGCCCTCATTAAATGAAGTAACTGATCAACCCGATCTCTCTAATCTGATTAATCTGGTAACCTCTTGGAGCCTCACACAGTGTCTCATAGAAGTTATTCAGCAAACAAACCTAATGATAAACCTTAAGAACTTACTTCAAATATGATGTTTTCTTGATCTTTGTTACCTTGCAACCATATTCTCTCGTCCTTGGAAAAAAAAAAACCCTCTTCTTTCGACATGAGTTAAAATGAGATGTCAGTCAGCAAATGCCGGTGGCGAATAAAATGTTGGGGCGTCCAATTGGATGTCCAGTGCTTGCTGCTTGTATCTTTATTTTATAACAGATTTCTTCAGTATTAAAGGTGCAATATGTAATATTTTTACAGTAAAATATCCAAAAACCACTAGGCCAGTGTTATATATTTTGTTCACTTGAGTACTTACAATATCCCAAATGTTTCCAACTATTTGTAAACCGTGAGAAAATTGCAATTTTAACCAAGGCTCTGGGACGTGTGAGGAGTCGCCTGTCGATTGCGTTATACCCGCGTTACCCTCAGTTTCCGGTTTATTTTGTAGAAACCATGGAAACACCAAAGACGCTTTAAAATATTACATGTTTTAATAGACAAGGGAACAACTGTTTTGATATATTTATAGACAGAAAACTAATTGTTGTTATATATAGCTCAACATGTTTAGTCTTATTGTTTAAATCTAATTTTCTTGATTTTTTTTTTTTGCGAGTACCATGCTTTACCATGCCTCAGAGAAAAACACTATTCTGTCAAGTAGCTAACATAACATAATCAGATGCAGCTTTATTTTTAGTAACAGTAATACAGCATTTTCTCCATCTCACAATACGTTTTAAAATTAATTGCATGTCATCTATCAACACAAGCCATCCAGTATTTAATATGATATTGTAAAATCGATCTATCTTACTGCAGTGTGTAACAGTGTCTCACAGCAGCTGCCGAGCGAACCCACAGAGTTACGTTATAACATCATTTTCAACACACGCAAATGTATCTAATATGATAAACAGAGCTGTGTTACCTCATACTCATGACCGCAAAAGTGGAAGCAGCGCGGGCGACTGTGTCATAATAAAAGTTCCTCTGCTCGTGAGGCGTGTGTTGATCAATCGCTCCAGCTCCTCGTTCAGCTCCACAACACTCGCTCCTGCTCTGCTTCATACTACAGTAACGTTAATAATCGCATCCATGAACATGATTTCTTCCTGAGTCCAATCCCTATTCTTTTGCACCGTCCTTTGAGATGGAGACCACATGTCCCAAGATTCCGTTCTAAAACTTGGCGTCATCAAGCTTCGCCTTTGTTTTGAATAGGCTTCTAGTGACCTCTAGAGGACAAAATTATTACATACTGCACCTTTAACTCTTTCCCCGCCATTGACGGAAGTTTCCATCATTTGTAAGAAAACTCTTCCCCGCCATTTTTATAGGAATTTTCGACTTTCCACTGTCATAGGGTAGGGGCGCTATTACACATCTTCTAAAAGAGTACTTTTAGAATCTCCTGATCAGAACACAGGTGAAAAAGAAGCAGAAACAAACAATATCTTATGTAAGCAGATGCATATGTAAAAAAAAAAAAGAAAAAAAAGAAGTGATTATTAACATTAAACAGCACATAAATCAAAACTGCTAATGTTTCTGAATGAAATGTTGACCCAGGATGAGCTATAGGACTGTGAAGCTCTGGGGGTGTTGATGGAGTCGATCTACACCATCTGTGTTTTGACTATCGTTCTGAATCCCTTCTGGGTGTAGTCTTTGACTAAAACGCGTTTTTCTCAGCTTCTTGCTCGAAATGTTTTGATTAATTAAACTTTTTTTATGAAACTTACTCATATTAAAGTGTTGATAAATGCACATAGCTAGAATATTTTTTTGTTTAAAAGCAGAGACTCTGTTCTTTACGGAGCCCCGTACATGACATGCAAGAAAAAAATAATTGTGCTCACGATTTACTAATTTGTTCCCTTGATTTATAAATCATGTGCACGTTTTAGTAAATCGAGGGAACAAAATAGTAAATCGTGCACATGATTTAGCCTACTATTTTTTTCCTGCATGTCATGTCCGGGGCTCCGTAGTTCTTTCTTTTGATATATTGGATGTTAATACAACAAAGTATTCTACGGGCCATGAAACTTCTGTGAAAATGATCAAAAATGCTGGTGGTGGCTGGCAAATTAAAGAGTTAAACAGTATTCTTTATCATCAGATGTTATTTTGTTAATATATATTATAAATATTGTAAGTATAAATATTACCTTTTATTTGTCATTTACTGCAGCCCTGGCATCAGAGCCCATTGAAGTGGCAGCTCTAGGAAGACCTCTGTTTCCTGGTATGCTGTATGACTGCCGCAAGGATACCTTCATTCCAGGTGCTTTACCAACATAAAGAAAGAAATAAAGAAAATAAAGAAAAGTTTGTTATACTCACTTCACTAAATGCTGCATCACCAATTACCATTATAAAACCTGCATGTTTCTTCAACAGTACATCACTTCTTCATATGTAACTGTTAAAGACATTTCTCATTTCAGGTGTTACTCTGTGGAATAAGAAGTCACTGAGTGAAGATTTGGACACTCGTTCACAGCTCATGACAGATTTGAAGTTCAGTAGCTCAGACTCTCTCTCTAATAAGTCCAGTCTCCTGGATGTAAGTGCTTCCCTGAAGGCCAGCTTCTTAGGAGGACTGGTGGAGGTGGGAGGATCTGCCAAGTTCCTGCGTGACACCAAATCTTCAAACCAACAGTCCAGAGTTACAATGTATTACAAACAAACCACCAGATTCGAACAGCTCACAATGACTCAGCTGGGCCAGATCACCTACCCTCAGGTGTTTGAGCAGAAAACTGCAACTCATGTGGTCACTGGTGTACTATATGGAGCTCAGGCCTTCATGGTGTTTGATCTCACATTTTCAGAAGAGGAAAACAAGCAGGAGATTGAGGGAAAACTAGATGCCAAGGTCAAGAAAATCCCTGGATTTTTCACTGAGGGAAAAGGTGCTTTAAACATGACAGATATTGATAAGGAAATGACTGAGAGCATCACCTGCACATTTTATGGTGACGTCCGCCTTGATCAGAACCCCACCACTTACATGGAGGCCCTAGAGGTGTACAAGAAGCTCCCCAATATACTGAAGGAGAATCCAGAAAATGCAGTTCCAATAAAAGTCTGGCTCTATCCTCTTTCTCTACTGGATACAAAAGCGGCTCAGTTGGTGAGAGAAATTAGCACAAGTCTGGTTTCCACCACTGAAGATATAATAGAGGGGCTGGGACATGCGGAGAGGGCATGCAATGACCTCTCAAGAAAACCACTGGTAAATGTTTTCAGAGACATCAAAGAGAGGCTACAATCATTTCAGAGATCATTCAGCATTTACAAGACAATGCTCCTGAAAGCTGTCAGCAGGGTCTTGCCTGCTATACGACGAGGAGGGATGGAGGAGAAGTCACTGGAAGACATCCTGAAGATCCACTACAGCTCCCCTTTTAATGCTGACAACCTTAACCAGTGGTTAGATCGTGCAAAGTCTGAACTCAACCTCCTGAGTACTCAAACCAAGATGCTGGATGGAATCAAAACTGAAGACTCAAACCATCTCAAGGCCATCTTCCTTAATCCTGTTATTGATGTTGTGGTGTGCTTGACCTTCACATCTCTGAAGTATGAAGACCAGTATCTTTCAACCCTGAAGGAGTTTGTGGAATCTGATAAGTTTAAAGAGCTAGATGTGGGAACGAAACCGCATTCTGGCATGTTAGCATCAGAAGAGTGGTTCAACAACACTGATGTCATCTCAAAGATGAGAGAGAACTTATCTCTTTTCAAAAGTTTTTCAGAGGCTAATAAAGATGAAAAGAGATACCGATTCTTTATGTCTGTCATCTCCGATCCATCCAGTCCAGGCTCCTCCATCTATCTGTATGAAAAAGGGAAGCTGACAAACAGACAGTTCCAGCCCGTGTCGAAGCCTCCCCCGCCAGAAGCGAAGGAGGTCCTGGAGCGAAGTGTGTCCCTGAAACTGCAGAAGTCCCCATCTGGAGAAACTGTGCAGTACAGAGTGGAGTACCAGCAGGTGAAAGCAGCTGAGGAACAGTGGCTTGTCATAAACACACCCGATAAAGACTTTAATCTGACTGAGTTGGAGTTTGGAAAGCAGTACTTGATCCGCTACAGGATTGTGGGAAAAGTGGGAGTGAGTGAAGCCAGTGACACTATCAGCACCATACTGCCTTTAAGTAAGTGCCATATGCAAATTTTTTTGCATTAATGTTTATAATGTCATCAGTTTTACCATATTAGTTGGAGCCCGAGTTGGATTCTGAAAATGCAGATAAACAAGCCGATCGATCAGAACCTGATACTCATAGGTATTACAGTAGAAGCCGCGGTTCAGCTGAACGTGACAAACTCTGCATTTGAACAGCAAATACTTTTACAAATAATAAAACATACATTAAGTCTCTAGTTCAGGAGTGCCAGATTGCCATAGCAAAGTTGGAATTATCATTATTATTATTATGCAAATATTTCCACAGAGTGACGTAGCTTGGTGAGGGAGGATTCGATCTAGGTGTTTGAGCTGGGTCTGATTCTGCCTTCTTTTTTTAAATTGTTTTGTTGGAGACTTTGAGCTTTGTAACATTGCAGATACATGCACAAACAGCTACATAACACACTCAAGAAAAAGGAACGCATCATACGACCCCTTTAACTATATGAAATTCACAATTAAAAACAATACAAAGCCTTAAACAAGTGAAACGCAATAAAATATAGCTAATGTGATGGATCTGGTCTTTTTTTTTTTTTATTCTGCGTTGCAATTTGATCAATCCATTCATATGATCATTCCCGTGCTCTGATGAACATGAGTCGGCAAGCCCCATTCCCTCATATATGAGAGGACACAACATTCTGGTTGACGTCTGTTTACTGAAAAGTGAAATAAAACAGCTTCTCAGTGGTGTTTCACTGCAGACATTAGGCATCTAAAAAAGTATGAAAATTAATGAACTTGCTAATTAGAGCACTATCCAACGTAAGTTCACAAAAAGCCATATAACTATTAAAGTATACATTACTGCTCTCATTAAATGTTATTAGCTAAACCAAATCATAAACAAAATAGGTGAAATCGCTACTCATTTTGCATTATCATCACATAAATATTACCAAATTGTGTCAGAGCATGAACGTATGAACCAACAGTGTGCATTCCTCACCACAACTGCTGTGTTACGTCATCTTCTGCCAAACCACACATTTTTGTCTGCAGCTCCCAGACCACATGAGGGCACCATTACTTTAACGGTTTAGTTCTGTTCTTGTGTTTCTAGTTTGGTTTTCATTGTTTTTATATCTGTTTCTCTGTCATGTTCATATTTGAGTTCCTACAGTCTGCTAATTTCCTCCATTCTCTCCCTGTGTGTTGCCATGGTTATTTATTGATTTGATTAGAGTTTGAGTTCAGGTGTGTCTTGTTAATGTTGCTACCCTGGGGCATGTTTCCCGAAGCGAACTATGGTCGCAAGTTCGGTCGTTACCAATAGAGTTCAATGGGAGTTACGACCATGGTTTACCAACGATGCTTTCGGGAAACGCACCCCTGGTCTAGGTCAGGGAAGCAGCATAAATAAAATGTTCTGGAAAAATCAGTTTCAATAATTTCTTTCATTTTTTTTTATTTTTCTGTTTAGTTTCGTCACAAAGCCAAGAAAATAAATGAAGCGATTTCTTCGGGGCTGGACAAGGCCAAAACAATAACCAAAACGGCCACTAAACTAAACCCGAATTATTACTAACTAATGCTGCGTTCCAGGCAGGTTTTTGAGCCTGTAAAGCCGAGTTCAGACTGCACGATTTTCAAAGGAGTCGGGTCACTGTTCTTTTCACACTGCATGACTATCTTGGCCAGCATTCAGTCGCTGCTGTGTTCAAACTGCACGATGGATCGGCGACAGAAGGTTTCACACTGTGTGACTTTACAATAGGAAGAATCGCCGACAACTCTGTCTGGCACGCAAACTACATTTCACAACCAAACACACGTGAGACGTGACAAGGAAACAATGCGATATCACGCGTGCAAGACCGGAGTTCTCACGTGAGACTGGGATTATTATTAAAAATGGTAGCCCGCAAAAAGCTTGCAATACAAACTGCCTGTGCGCTGATTTGCAGCGAAAACAAGAAAAAGAAGAATATGGAGGAGGAAATGGTTGGGGAGACGCGAGGAACAAGGATTGTGTGTTCTGCAATGAGAGTTGTCTATAACTCCTCCCCGAACTCCCCGCTGCTCTGCATCTTGCTCTGTCATTGGCTGTCGGTCATCGCCGATGTAGTTTTCAGTCACAACACTTTTCACACAGCAGGATTTTCAATCGCCGACAGGTCCAGATATTTAGCATGCCAAATATCTCACGGGTGTCTGCGACTCGTCTGTGATTCTCTAAGATCGCGTCTTTGCTCATTCACACTGCGTGATTGTCACTCATGTGAACGAGCACTGATTTGCCTGTGATTTCGGGCATTTGTCTGTGATTTCTCAAAACCTGTTGGCGAGTCAAAATCAGGGCTAAAATCGTGCAGTCTGAACTCGGCTTAAGTTACGACTTCAAATCACGACTCACGACTTTGTAGCGTTTTGGGAAGCAAGGTTTTTTTCCCTCACAATCAAAAACACACTTCTTTGGTGACATTGTTGATTTCGTGCAGTCCTGTGACCTGTGTAGCGCTGCCGATGACTTCCGTAAACCCGACCGCACGTCGATAGGTGTGCTATTGCTCTCTCGCTCTGGTCGACATGCACGCGCGCCCTTCTGGAAGAAGTGCCCGTACAAGGAATTCCGCCCCAGTTGACGTCACTCAGGCCGATGCTCGAAAAAAGAGAATTTTTGGAACAGAAATACTCCATCATGCATCCAACTCATGTTTTGAAACTTTGGCCATGTTTAGCATGAGAATCCAACTCTTTAATAGTGTAAATAAGTCAGAATACATGAAATAGCATTATACCCCTTTAATAGTCGCGGGTGGTGAGTAAAACTGCATCAGATGTCTGTGTTTTGTTGGCAATCGGCGCTGCAAGTGCATATAATGTAAACAACACTAACATTTTTGTTCCCTTTTATTTATAATGATGTCACAGCTTGCAGACGAACTCTACGCAAAAGCTGCGCACGCTCGTGACTCTTTAGCTCTGCCCACGGCACTGACAGCAGACATGCCTCCAGGAGCTTGGCTTTTTTCGGAAAGACTCAGTACAGCGTATCTATCTTTGATAAATATTATAAAACTATAGACTTTTCGGAGATATGAAGGATGCAGTACTACTCAAGATTAACATGGCAGAAACTGTGTCTGTTACCTACCCTATAAGGAACATTTCACTTGTTCCAATCTTTGCATTGATTAAATATAGTAGCCTATATCCGACATTAAATGTCCATATTCTGTGATTTAAGTAGACACTATTTGTAATAACAATACATTTGTGAACATGAAGGAAACACTAATCTGTATAATGACTGGATTGCTCGTTCTGAACTGCCAGCATATTTTAAAGGGTTAGTTCACCCAAAAATGAAATTTGTCATTAATTACTCACCCTTCATGTTGTTCCACAACTGTAAGACCTTCATTCATCTTCGGAACACAAATTAAGATATTTTTGATGAAATTCGAGGGTATCTGATCCACACATAGGCAGCAACGTCATTTGCGTGACTTTCACTCTGAATGTTTGAGAGTTGGCAGCCCTGGCCATGACATTTGCCACAGCTGTGCACAAGGCTAACCGAGTCCAAGACCCGGTCCAAGTTTCGAGCTTTCTCAAGCCAACAGCAAAGTTTGTTCCCAAACTTTTTTCTCTAGTTACTGGTGCTTGCCTATGGAAAATCATCACTATTGTTCTCTTGCATACTTATTATGTTGGTTTGAGAGAGCCAACTTACTGAAATTCTATTTAAATGCAACAAAAGACAATAGAACCCAATTTAATCAGTGATGTTTTCTACACTGGACGCAGGGCCGTGTTATCTTAAAGGGCAACATGGGCTGCTGCCTAGGGCCCTGAACACTGGGGGGCCCTGAGAAAATTCTATTTTACGTTTTAAAACACGTTTTGATCAAGGTAATTATGCATACGTTAGAGCATGGTTGTCACACACACAAATCAATAGTCACAGAGGACACGCAGTACATACAGGACATCGTCATGTCGAACATATAAGTAGGCCTAAAAAAATGTGACAGTGGTGCTAAAAAGAGCAGCAACAACAAAAAAATAAATAAATAAAACACAGAAATAAAAATTCAGAGAAAAATACCCAAGCTTACGACTTTTTTAACCAAAAAAAAAAAAAATACAGAAGAACCCATAGAAAAGACAAGAAGACTATTTCCCTATCAGATACAGCTACAACATCAGCCACGGAGCTTTGCAAATCTATTGAGATATCCTCTGCCTCGCCCACTATAAGTAGGCCGAATATCAGCCTACCCCCTCCTTCGGCCAAAACTTCTGAATCAGGTGATGATACAACTGATACAAGGCAGCAGTTTTCTCCTATTCAAGAACATATTACATCCACTGATGTTGCTTGTTTGGGCCCTGCTGTCACAGAGGAATTGCATTGTTACTGGGTTAGTAAGGGCGTGAAAGCATCCCTGTTGTGTCAAAATAAAGACGCACCGTTCCATGCATCAGAGCAATTTTACAAAATCCAGAAGGTGTTTAAGCACAACCTTGTTCACTTGCTCTATGCGTAATGGCGAAGCTGTGCAAAGAGAATGACTTGTTTATTCTCCTTCGACTGGAAACGTGTATTGCTTCTTCTGTTGGTTATTTGGGCAGTCTGCGAGTTCTTTTTCTCACTCTGGTTTTTGTGATTGGAAACATGCGTGCGCGCACGCGGACGAACAGGAATCAAGTCAGCCTCATACAAATGCCATGCTTACATGGTTGGCACGGACACAGGCTCATGGAATAGATGCTGAACTGAAAGAGCAATGTGAAGACGAGCAGAAATATTGGCAAGAAGTTCTAAAACGGGTGGTTGCGGTGATACAGTTCCTGTCAGAATGCAGCCTTGCATTCCAGGGAGCCAATGAGACGATCGGGTCTCCAAACAATGGCAATTATTTAGGGATACTTAAACTTCTTAGCGAGTTTGACCCTTTTCTTGCAGAATAAATGAGAACATATGGAAATAAGGGGAGGGGAACTACATCTTATCTATGTAACACCGTATGCAAGGAATTTATTGCACTGATGGGACTGAGAGTTCAAGCTGAAATAATTCTTCAAGTAGAGAGCTCTAAATATTTTTCCCTAATAGTTGATTCCACCCCCAATTTAGCACATGTGGACCAACTCACATTTGTAGTACATTATGTTTCTACAGAAAGGCAAGTATTCGATCGCTTTCTAAAATTTCTACCCATATTTCACATGGGAGATTCACTTTTCAAGTCTGTATCAGGGATTTTAAATTAGATGAATCTTGATTTTAAAAGCTGCAGGGGCCCGTGCTATAATAATGCATTGAATATGTCTGGTCTTTATAGGGGTTTGAGGGCTCACATTCAGGAGGTGAACCCAGTAGCTGACTGGATACCCTGCGCTGCTCATTCACTGAACCTTGTTGGAATGAAAAGTGTTGCTTGCTGCAATAAGACAGTTTAGTTTTTTGGATTTGTACAGTCATGTTTTATTTTATTTTTCGGCATCCCCTAGGCAATGAAAAAGTTATTATGGATGAACTTGAATCAAATGAAAACGTTCGGCTAGAGACATTAAAAGGACCGACACTCGATGGGCCGCTCGCACAGGCCACCTAGAAATGTAATGCTTATCCTCAAAGAATGCAGCTCCAGTGTGTGTTTCCCAATGTTGAAATTGCATTAAGGATCTTTCTCACCCTCCCTGTGTCAAATGCCTCAGGAGAGAGGTCATTTTCAAAATTGGGACTTATAAACTGAGGACATCGATGCATGAACAAAGACTGAACTGTTTGACAGTAATGTCAAGTGAGTACAACATTCTGCTTCAACTTGATTTTAAGGATTTAATTAAGGAATTCTCTTTGAAGAAGAGCTGGAAGAAGCTCTTTTAGTAGTGAATTATATTGAATTAATTTTATTTGCTGGGCTGTTTCTGATTATGTACATAATTTTTAATCTACTATGGAATTATGACGTGCGCTTTGTGTTTGTTTATTTTTATTTCATGAGCATAACATACGTGTTTTAATACTATGTTTGGTTGATTGCACATTTGATTTACCGATTGGGGAGGGGGGGGCCCAAAACTGCATTAGACCAGGGCCCCACAAAGGCTTAACGCAGCACTGACTGGATGTGGCCCGATTCGACAAAAACTGATGCCACGTTCTATTTATGGCATACTGACACGAAGGACAAATGCTTTGCAACAGGTGCTTTGTCGCATCTGATGTAGACAGCCTGTAACTGTTGTGGCACGGCACGATGTGGTGCTTTAATGGACGCGTCCAGTGTAGACACAGCGTTAGAGTTATTATTTTTCTGAGACTAAAATTTCTGATTTTAAAGGCCCGTTCCCACCAAGGACCATGGGTGTCACTAGGCCCTTGTTAGGGGGGCTTCAGCCCATCTAAACTTCTGCCCAGCCTCCCTAAAAAATATGTGATTAACTCCATAATCTGTACACTGATTCGTGATCACTTCAGTCCCCTTTAAAACATATGAATCCGGTGGCAGGCTTTGGTTTTGCCCCGTCTTTTAGTCTTTGTTAATCAACACATTCTTCAGTCTGCTGCAGTGCCGAGCAGAGCACAAGTCAGAAGCAGAGGACAGGGTGTGTGCGTTCATCTGTGCCTCATTGGTCTGTCACCGCTCGTCAGTGTCAAATATTTGAGATGACCAATCAAATCAAAGTAGGCCGGCTTTGTGTTCACAGAAGCTGCTGAGCACAAATTTTAGCAGCGCTACTGTCACTTCAGTTAAGTCAAGTGCGAGATATGCAAGTAGCTAAAATAAACATTTCATATTTGACAGCTGCTTTAGATCAGAAATGTTATAATGTTATAATGACCAAAAAAAAACCAGTCAAACTAATAAACTTTTGTCTAATTTCACCATTTTGAGTTAAAAATAGGCCTGTGCAACACTATTCATGTAATCTAATAATTAGTAACTGTCATTGTGTGGGGACAAGTAAGGGATAATGGACATTGTTATCTTTTAGGCCTTTTGAATCTGAGGATGTTTACATCTCATATCTTCTACCTGCTGAAATGTGCATTCTAAAAAATAAATAAATGTATTTCCAAACTACCCTGTCACAGTCCAGTGCTCGTATTCTCATTAACTGTTTTTCTCTTACTGATCATATTTCATACCTGCTGAATCTACATTTTTAAATGAATTTGACTGATGAGCGAAAATTACGAAAATTAACCATGGTTCCCTTTCACTTGGTCACGTTCAACGTACGTCAGAAGTCAGGCAATGGACATTGGAGTGCGAGCTTTGCGTCACGCGCACCGCCCCCGTGAGCAGGTATAAATGTAGAAGAGGGTGC
The DNA here is from genome assembly GCF_018812025.1 of Megalobrama amblycephala. NCBI lineage: Eukaryota > Metazoa > Chordata > Actinopteri > Cypriniformes > Xenocyprididae > Megalobrama > Megalobrama amblycephala. The sequence continues at coordinate 20,805,949 of NC_063044.1, forward strand.
ACTTGCACTTTGTCTTTCGCTTCAGAGTCAAGCAGTTGTGTTCCTGCAAGATCGCCTTTACTGTGTAAAGTACTACTAGTCAAGCTTTCTTTGTGGATCTGTGCTGGTGTTAAGGCACTTTACAGTGGCGGCCGCAAGCTTTGCAAAGCTCTCAACTGCTGTTTTCCCAGCAAGCTGTTTTTGTTCCGGTTGGTTTGCGATTTTTTTCCCTTCTAAAAGAGCTTCACAGATGGACACTGTGTCTTTTTCAAGATGTCATTCCGTCTGTGTGCTACTGAATGCGGTTCTTCCTGGTCCCCCAAACGGTCACAATCGTTGTGTCACATGCCTGGGCTTTCAGCATGCTGAGGCAGCTTTTGTGGATGGTTCATGTTCCCATTGTCTCAGTGTTGAGGTCTAGACTCTCGGTCCTTCTCAGGGGGCAGGGGGTCCCCTCCTCTATGCCCCGTACTGCTGTTTTTTATGGTCCACTCCAGGAGAGCGGTAGGGCGGAGTGTAGGCAGGGTGACTAGATCGTGGTGGACGCCCTATAGCGCCTGGACCCGGTCTGGTCCCTTTTCCGCCTTCACCACTCTGGATGGCGGGGCAGCCAAAGGATACGCTGCGATCCCCCCAGTTGAGCATGCCGTTGCGATGCAGTTGTGTCCGACGGCTGCTGGCTGGCTGGCAGGGTGAACCGCGTCTTCCATTCCGGGCCTGTAAGTTCTCCTCCAACCTCACGGAGAAGGCTTACAGAGCCTGTGGACAGGTCGCCACTGCCCTGCATGCCATGGTGTTGCTTCAGGTTTACCAAGCCAAAGTACTCATGGAAATGCCCCAGGGTGGTCTTGACCAACAGCTTTTGGGGGAGTTGTGCACCGCCACCGACTTTGCTCTCTGAGCAACTAAGGTGACAGCGCATTCGGTTGGTCAAGTGATGGCCACTCTTGTGGTCCAGCAGTGCCATCTTTGGCTGAACCTTGCGGACATGCGGTAGACCGATATATATCGGTTCCTGGACTCCCCTGTCTCGCAGGTCGGCCTATTCGGCGATGCGGTCAAGAGCTTCGCCCAGCAGTTCTCGGCCGTGCAGAAGCAGATGGAGGCTATCAAGCACATCCTGCTTGAAAAAAAGAAAGCTTGAATGTCAATATAAATGGAAAATAAATATAAATATAAATAAATATTCGATTATGTAATTTGTATGTAATATATAGGCACAGAGATGACGAGTCAGCATCAATTTAAAAGGAAACTTATTATAAATCTATATTTATATGGTGTTTGGACATAAATGTGTGTTGGCAGTGTGTGAACACAATAACCCTACAATCATAAAAATCCACCCACTCCTTTTTTTAAATCCCCATTAAACCAGAGCAGACTAATCGTTTTGATTGTCTGAGGAATGTGACTTCCAGTGCTTGAAGTGGGCACTTCTCTATTTTAATCAGCAGCGTACCCTTACTTTTTCTTGTGTACCGGCACTTCTCACATGAACTTTTTATAAAATATATGCAAATATTGGGGGCGTACACCCCGACTGTTACGTAACAATCGGTGTTATGTTGAGATTCGCCTGTTCTTCGGAGGTCTTTTAAACAAATGAGATTTATATAAGAAGGAGGAAACAATGGAGTTTGAGACTCACTGTATGTCATTTCCATGTACTGAACTCTTGTTATTTAACTATGGCAAGATAAATTCAATTTTTCATCCGAGGGCACCTTTAAGATTTGCATGAGCCGTTCCTGTGCGACGCTGATGATAAAATATGCAACCCATTTTGATTCTATTGAGAATAGCAAAACGCTACAGAGAAAGTCCAACATGATCTAAAACAGCCACTAAAATGACTAAAAAGAGGGGAAAATATCATCCTGCAAGATGACTACATTTAGGCCTACTAGAATTTATCACTTTCTATTGTATTTATTGTTGCAAATGTTGACTAGTTGTAGAATTTATAATAGATAATCTGTTAAGGGAATAGATTTTTCACTAAAGATTTTTATGACAACTCTGGCATGTTGTAGCTATAGTTTCTAACCATGATGCTATTTTTAATAACAAATGCTATAGATAAAAAAAAAGAAAGGAAAAAATGGTAATGAGGAGGAGCCATCAGTGGTCTTACCTGTAATTAAATCTTGGCTTTCAAAACTTTAAGTTAACCAATTCCCCCAATAAGTTCACAATGAATGTAGCCACTTTGATTAACTCCTAAGTACTGCTGAATTATTTGCTGAAAAATAACAATTAAACAAATTCATAATTTATTATTTATTTTTTATTTATTATTTTTTGTACTATGTACTCTGATGTGTCAAAAGCATCATACAGCTCAGATAAACGTGCTATATGTCATTTGAAAGGTCTCACGGAGTAGAATACAACAAGCATAATAGATTTGGGCTTTGACTAAACATGAGTGAGTTTTTGTACGCGAAGCTCTGCAAGACACATATGTAAATAATAAACCGATGCAGCTTGAAACATGCTCCGATTGTGGAAAACTGGACATCATTTACAGCAGATTCTCACGATTAAAATGAGTCAACATAATCCCATGCGTCGGTCACGAGTTATTCCATGTGAAAGAGCGATTTTATAAATGTCCATCAGAGGGCGCCAATGGCTAAACAAAAAGGCTACCTTGGTTCCAAATGCTGTAACTTTAGATTTCTTTGTGATCACCACAAAATTTGATCCAGATACTGCTTACATATAGAGAAACATCACCAAAAAAAGAATTGTGCTCCTACCTTATTGCATATCAAATATGAAATATATGTAACATTTTCCTTGAGCAAAGTTTTATTTTTTGTCTTTAATCTTTTTTTTTTTTTTTTAGAGAGAGATTTGGAGTTATGAGTAATTATTTTTGTGCATGTCACTCAGAAAACAAAAATTAAAAATACCTACCTTTGTTCCAAGTGCTGTAACTTTTGATTTCTTAATGCAATCACCTCAAAAAAAAAAAAAAAAAACCTCTGAAAATACCCTCAGGGCTGGAGGGGTTAAATTAACGACTACTAGTCGACTATCTTTAGTTGATGGTACCCAAAAAAAAATGTAAATTACATACAGTGAAATGATTATCTATATGAAAAATGACAGAATAATGGTTAAAATATATAATTCAAATGAATAATAATATATATATTGTATAATTTCATATTAAATATTTTATATTAAACATTTAGGGCCCTATGTAGATCATACAAAAAAAAAAAAACATTTAAAAAAAATTGATATCTTTCCAGCCATTGTTGCCTTGAATTTGTTCATTGTTGAATATGGAGTCAGTGCAGTAAGATCTTGACCCCTGATCTGATCCTATAATTTAGTTATTTTACATAATTTACAACTCTAAACAATGTAGTTTATATTCTTTATTAAACATCTATGGCACTGTAGATCATATAATAATAACAATTAATATCAGGCTTTGTTTATTGCTGGTAGATTATCTGAGAGGCATAACCAGTGTGAAATCATAATGTTGCTAATGTAAGGATGGTAAAGTTGCAGAATGAGAGTAAAACAGGTGAAACTGGTTCAACCTGGTGAACTGAAGGAGAGAAGAGATCGACTCGTCAAACACTGGGTCACTTCTAACAGCACTAACATGAGTCTACTGTAGCCTGAATTCACTCTCAAAATCACACATTTAAATACTGATGAAACCAAATATGTTATTAGAAGAATTTAAAACCAGAACATCATTTTTATGATTTTAATAACTGAAGCTGAAATGTGTCTTCCATGTATTCAGTCATTTTTCATATTAAACAGTAGAATTATAATATACTGTCGGCTAATCAAATGATTGAGCAGGAGACATTTATTGATTGATCAGAGTCTCTTTGAAGAATTACTAAGGAGGTTGAAGTTTAATCCAAGTCTTATGAAGCGATATGATTTCTCTGTATGGGGAGCAAAGTGAAATTTGATCGATTCCCTCTGATCAGTTCATGTCTACAGAAGACAAATCAAATATGGTGACGTGTCAATAATATCAAACCCTCAGTAGTGTCTGTGTCAGGAAACATTTCTCTAAATATCTTCTGTGTTGGAGGATTTCTGCATGTGTGAGCGATGGATGCAGGGATCATTTTCTCCTGACATGATAATAACACTCTTCATGTCTCTTGATTTCCACAGACAAAGACTTTGTTCCCAAGACCAGGAACGACTTCCTACAATGTAAGTCACTGAGAAAACAAGCAGAGAAACTCACTGAGTGAGAAAACATGACAGAAGAGATTTAGAGTTGATCATGATAATGATGATTTTCACAGGATATCTGCTCAACTGTACTGAGACACTGATGAAATACTGAACATGAAGAGTTCAGATACATTTAAAGATCAGGGGCCATATTCACAAAACATCTTAAGGTTAAAAGTAGGTGATTTAGGAGAAACTCTTAAAAATCAGTCCTAATTTTAGGAGTCCTAAATTTTTGTTCTAAGAGTATTTCACAAAACATTTTAGCGCTAAAACTAGCTCCTAAATCTGTGAAACGTTAGGAGTACTCAAGAGGACTCCTGAGTCTCTAAGACCAAATCACAAACAGTCCTAATCCACCCAAAGACACTGTAGGCCTACACCACTGAGACAATAGAGATAGAGCCTTAGGTGCTGAACCTTTTCTTCAGAAATGCAGTTTACATTTTGATTTATAGATTTGAATCTACGATGAGACGGCAAAAAAAAAAAAAAAAACTTTAACAAATAAATAAATATTGTCCGATTACCTGTGGCAGTGGTTTTCATGAGTTCACACTTACAAATGATTGAATAGAGTAATAAAATATATAATAAGCGTATTTGGTATACTGTCCAAGGGGATGCTCCGAGCTTGAAATTTAGCCCAAAGTTCTCCCCGTATCCCCAGCTGAGAGTGAGGGACGGGTTGGCGGAGGGATGCAGAAAACTGTCAAAGTAACTATAGGCGAGTCGCCTCTCGTCTGTGTATTTATTCCTGTTCTCATGCTGATTAGAAAGACAGTTTGAATGTGTTTCTCCCAAACACTGTTTATAAAACATAATTTGTCCCTTGAATTCTGTATTCTCTTGAGATGCAGGCAACCAAGAGGCAGTCCACAATTAACTGTATATACTAGTTTAATTAGTGACACTTAGTCTATATTTTAAAACCTTTATTTGAATAGGGCAACATTTGTATTTTTAAACCTTTATTTTAATATGGAAACATGACACGTCATTCTACAATATTTCTATGATTAAATCCCTGACTCCTCCCCCATCAGCCAATCACTGTGTGTTTACTCCATAGCAACGAGGTCAGCCCCGCCCTTACTCTTAGCTTAAGACTTCAGTCTATTCCTTAGTAAAAGTTTGTCTCAGCAGCTTTAAGAGAAAACTCTTAGCTAAGACCTTTTACTGCTATTTAGGAGAACTCTTAGTGGTAAGATAAAATGTTTTGTGAATACGGCCCCAGATTCATAATTAGGGCCTGAGCACCAATGGTGTGAAGACCCTATTGTAATTGCTCGGCCAATTATTGTTCTTCTCCGAAATGAATCACATTTTTTACATGCTCAAAAACTCATGAAACTTTTGCACATGCATCAGAAGTGGTGAAAATGTATGTCTGATATGGATTTCAGAATTAGGTGTGACAAAATGGCTCGATAGCGCCACCTACAAAATTTCAATTAAGTGCCCTTCATGCTACGATTCACATACAGGTATGAAATTCGGTAGACACATGTAACAGCCCAATACCTACAAAAAAGCCCCAGGGTGCAAAATCTAAAAACCAACAGGAAATGAGATATTTTGAATTAACTTTGTAAAATTTGTGAAATTTTTGCCATTTCCTGACGTTGTACTTTAACAAACTCCTCCTAGAGCTTTAATCAGATCAAGGTCATATTTGGTCACTCTAAAGACCTTTGAGACGTTAAATTGCGAGTTGCGCTGAAGGGCTTGTCCGTGGCGGCCTGACAAAATCTGATGTTTCGCCATGAAAGAGGAAGCTGTTGTAACTTAATCCGATCTGCCCCAAACTTCACATGTGTGATAAGAGTCCTGGCCTGAAAACTTCTATCTGCCAATATTCAGTTAGTCATAGCGCCACCTGCTGGCAACAGGAAATGGCATGATTTACACTGTAATTCTCTCCCAGAAACACATTTCAATATGCCATGAAGTACCAGACATACTAGAAACACGTCAAATCATGCAAAACTTGGCTGAGTGCTAATTTATGCGATTAACACCACGAAAGAAACAGGAAGTTGTTGTAACTCAGGCACACAATGTCCAATCTGCTCTAAACTTCACATGTTTGATAACAGTCCAGGCCTGAACACATCTATATCACAATATTCGGTTACAGTCAAAGCGCCACCTGTTGGCAGCAGGAAGTGTGCCACTTTTAAATGACTTTGCCATAACATTCCTGTATTTAATCGCTTACATGCATGTCGCCCACTGTTCACTGTTTTCCTGAGGCCAACGGGTGGCGGTGAGCCCGGGTGTGAGGGCCCTTTCATCGCTGATTGCAGCTTTAATTCCTGATTGTGATGTGTTTTATTTCCATCAGATTCCCTTCGGCTCACTCTGGATCTGAACACAGTGAGTGGATGGATCCGTCTGTTTGAGAGCAACAGACTGATGGCTTTCATTCTCAAAAAGCTGCCGTCATATCCTGATCATCCAGACAGATTTGATCATTGGCCTCAGGTGTTGTGTAGAGAGAGTGTGAGTGATCGACGCTCTTACTGGGAGGTTGAGTGGAGTGGTGATAATGGTGTGTTAATATCAGTGTCATATAAGAGCATCTGCAGGAAGGGACGAGATAGAGAGTGTGTGTTTGGATTAAATGATCTCTCCTGGATTTTGTACTGCGATCCTGACATTTACAGATTCGGACACAATAAGAGAAAGATTAGTCTCCCTGTAAAGCCCATCAGAAGTAGAACAGGAGTGTTTGTGGATGATTATGATGTTTCTAAGAACATAAGCAGTACAACAGGAGTGGTTGTGGATTACTATAGAGTAGGAGTGTTTGTGGATCACAGTGCAGGAACTCTGTCCTTCTACAGCGTCTCTGGAGACACAATGACCCTCATCCACACAGTCCAGACCACATTCACTCAACCGCTCTATCCTGGGTTTCATGTTAGTCATGGAACAAAAGTAAAACTGTGATGATGAATCAGAACAGGCTGATTCTACCCACAATGCTTTGAGCTGATGATGAATCAGATGTTATAGAGTCTCTTCATTACATTAATACTGTGACACTGAAATATCATGTCAGAATAAAAGTGTGCAAGACAGATCAGTGTGTGTGTGTGTGTGTGTGTGTGTGTGTGTGTGTGTGTGTGTGTGTATCTGTGCTTTTCTCAATCTCTGTTAAAGGAAATCACATCAATTATAATTTATGAGTGTAGAATTGAGATTTGTTCAACATCTTTTAAGTGTATTTTAGGAGTCAAAGCACAGAAGCAACATTATTAAGTTGGCTTGAAAAAGCTGAAATGCTGTTTAAACTTATTATTAGTGCTGCCTGGAGCATCATCACTGGCAGCTGCCAAGACACTCCCTAGCAACCAGACAGAGTACCCTAGCAACCGTTTAGGAAGACCCATATCTCTGCATCAGATCATCGTATAGAGATGTGGGTTTGCTCTTTTTACCATAGACTGCATTATTATATAGAGATGAGAGGGTCTGTATCTCTTATCTTTGGAGAAAGTGTAACAGCTAACTTAAACACATGCGGCACCTCTCAGCCTATCGTGTAACAGCCTCTGCGCTCCTTTCCTGCGCACTGGCAGTCTTTACCACAGCTTTAGCATTAGCCCTTATGCTTTTTTGGCTAATGGTTGCAGGCTTGTCATCTAGTGGCTTTGTTTTTACTCATGCTAGCAAACAGGACTTCCAAAATGCTACACATGCTAGCAGTGAATAGCTACATGCTAATAACAACTAAGTGTTAAGTGTTAACATTAAGATTAACTTAAGATTAACTTTATTGTCCCCAAGGGGAAATTCTTTTCCACAGCACTGCACTTATTTAAAGGTGCCCTAGAACCCTTTTTCACAAGATGTATTATAAGTCTAAGGTGTCCCCTGAATGTGTCTGTGAAGTTTCAGCTCAAAATACCCCATAGATTTTTTATTATTTAATTTTTTAACTGCCTATTTTGGGGCATAATTAAAAATGCGCCGATTCTGAGTATGTCCCCTTTAAATGCTTGCGCTCCCCGCCCCCGAGCTCGCGACTCTATAATACATTGCATAAACAAAGTTCACACAGCTAATATAACCCTCAAAATGGATGTTTACAAAGTGTTCGTCATGCAGCCTATCAGATCATGTAAGTATAGTATTTATTTGCATGTTTACATTTGATTCTGAATGAGTTTGATAGTATCCGATGCTGCGGCTAACGGACACTGTTGGAAAGATTTATAAAGAATGAAGTTGTGTTTATGAATTATACAGACTGCAAGTGTTTAATAATGAAAATAATGAGTATACTGCCCAGATAGCAAGGTGACATTGATTCAATGTTGAAATTCCATCGGAATCATCATTTTGGTTGAGATTGAAAATTCAATGCTAAATAATATTAAATCAATGTTGAAATTTCAATGATTTTCAGTGTTGAAAAGTACGAACATGATTTTTGGTCAGCTTCATTTCCCCACGTCAATCCATCTGTCCCCTCATTCAACACTTTATTCACATTAGCATTCATGCTCCCCATGACCCTTCCTTCTAGTCTAGTCCCACAAAAATAAATAAATAAATTAATAATAAAAAAAAAAAAAAAAAAAAAAATCCTGCCAACTGAAGTATAGATAAACTCCAACCAGTTGGAAGTCAGTGAGATGAAAAAGTTGGACATTATTATTATTATTATTATTATTATTATTATAACGTAAATTCACAGCTACTTAAAACATCTCACCTGCACTTTTTCACCTGCATGTTTTCTCTGACGTCACGACGCACGAGCGTCTTGAACTTTCTGCTCGAATCGATCGATTTTCTCGGACTGAAAGGTAGGTTGAACTTGGAAATTTGTTTTACTTTATATATTGGATAATGCAGCGTTTGAATGTGTGTTTTACAGTTAAATAACGTTGTTTGTGAACACGAATACTAACAGAATCGTAATTAATCGAATTTAAAATGAATTCCTCCTTTACCGTGTAGCAGCGCGAGATATTTGAAATGCTGTGGGCGGGAAGTGCGCGTGCTGCGGGAGAAAACGCCCGAGGCACAGTGAGGATTCCTCCATTATAATATTGAGTTAAGTTTTTAAATTAATATTTGTCTGTTCTTTTTTTTTTTTTGTCTTTGATATGTTAGCTCTGATTGCATGTATATGTTTGCCCAAAATGATGATCCAAATCTGTAAGTAAAGACATTGTGAGCTAACGTTACGTTTGCCTAACTTTGTTTTACTTCGTCCAGGGAAAAATGTTAGGATTTTTTAGTATAAATCATGATCGTTATTTTAGTAGAAATAGTAGATTATAATAGTAGTATTTGCACAACTAATTAATTGACCTACTGACAACTTTTGACCACTAATAAGTGCTGTAAAAATGTTTCTTCTCTTAGGACCTAAAGCTTTTCAATGATGTTTGATGACTGAGGACACTTTTGAAATATTGTTACATGGTAAGTAATTTCTATAAAAAAAAATGATATAGTTGTTAATGAATTACTAATGTTGGATAAGAGTAAAATCCATGTTGTTTATTGACTTGCATGTTATCCTCTTTAACAAATTTAGACTTGGAATTATCCAAACCAGATTTTCATTAACTCCCCTTTATGCCATCCCATATGCATGTGATTGTTGTGGGGGTTTTTTTTCTGAAAAATATCTGTTTTGTAATAATTTTGTTTCCCCCTGTGTTAGATGCTTTACTACAAGTGAGGTCTGAAAAAAGGAGGCCTCAAAGTTTGTATTTGTTGTTTCTGCAAAACTGCCTCTGATATGCTCCTGATCAGCTTTCGGGCATTGCTTGTGGTGGAAATCCATGAGTTCATCAGAGTATCAATTTAATGAGTAAGGACATACTTTTTGCATTAGAGTAGCTTCAAGTCCTGAACAGTGAACTGTGGTTGTGTTTCAGTCTGTAGTACTGTGTTTCTGTCTTCACTGGTGAGTTTCCATTTGTATTTACTTCCATTTTACAGATGCAGGTTGCATTTATGTTGTCACGGTTTTCCAGGCTCTTTTTCCAATGACTAAAATGCACATTTGAGCTGTTTTAACTGAAAGTAACTTGCACTGTCATCTTAATATTTTTTTTTACTACTTAACCCCTTCCACAGACAAGGCTTAAACCTAGTCCCAGACTAAAATGCATGTCTGACCTGTTTTAACTGAAAACATATCTTAAAATATGTGTTTGCCATTGTTTTGTCTCAAGATAAACACTTTTCTAAGGCATGTCTATAAAAGCTACTTAAATAATTGAACTAAGGTCTGGTGCTGGCTTAGCCTAAGCCCTGTCTGTGAAACCAGGTCTGTTTGTCACCACGAAATGCCATTTTTACAGCCACTTGTTTTTCCTGAATATGATGTTAATATCCTGAATATCCTGTTCAAACAGTGTGTGGTTATAAATAAATACATATGTATGTAAATTAGGGGTGTGACGAGATCTCGTGGCACGAGATCTCGCGAGACTAATATGTGACGAGATTTCTCGTCGAGGCGAAAAGTAGTCTCGTGATGTTGCCATGACAGAGTGTTAGAGTGATTAGGAAAGAATATGCCACCGCTTCATTTACATTACGCCTCTACTGTCATTTTGCTTTGTATTTAAATAAAAAACATTTAATTAAGTTGGATAACGGTCGCCGCCGCTCAATATTTACAGAGTTACGCGCGATCGCTGAAAGTGAAAGTAAACGCGATCGCGCATTCAAACGCGATTTCAATACCCGCATTTTGAAAGCGGCTCCCTGATAAATGCACATATCTCTCAATATGAAAGCTATTTTAGGCTGGGCAGTGTAGTTGTAACCATCTCTTAGCTCTGTATCAGAGAAAAATTTGGTCTTATTTGAATATTGAGAGAGTGTGATTATGGTTGCACTTATTGTAAAGTGTTAGGCTACCATAAAAGATGAATAACAGTTTTCTCTTAAGAAGCACAAACAGTAAGGTTTCATTTGTTAACATTAGTTAATGCACTGTGAACTAAACTAACAATAAATGACTATTTTTATTAACTAACATAAACAAAGATTAATAAATACTATAGTACATATATTGCTCATTGTTAGTTGAAGTTGGTTAATACATTAATGTTAATAAATGAGACCTAATTGTATAGTGTTACCATTTTTACTTATACTGTTTTTATTTCTATGATCTGTTTGTGGAAAGGAGTTCAGTTAGGAGGTCAAAAGTTGTAGAAGCTCATAAATCATGTACAGTAAGGTCTGAAGAGACTGAAATCATACAGAAGAGAAGTCAGTCAGTTGAGTTAGTGGCAAAACCTTTTACAGTGCTTGAGTATTGTTGTCTTTTACTGCATATGATAATTCATACTCAGAAAGTAGAACTGAAATGACATTCATTACAAGATGATTAGTTAAAACATTTCAAATACACGTGCAGAATATTTTTTCTAGTCATGTATTTCACCATCGAGGATTTCTTAAAAATAGTGTGTAAAAATCCTGTCTCGTCTCGTCTCGTGAACTCAATCTCGAGTCTCGTCTCGTCTCGTGAGATACCTGTCTCGTCACACCCCTACTACTTGAGATTGATAAGGTGGTTAAATACTCCACTAGTAATACTTTCTAATGTCATTACAGCTACTGGGAATCAGCGCCAATCGTCCAGGACTCCACAAGGCAGAAATTCCCAAGGTTAGTATGGACATGTTTTACATGTTAAACACAGTTTGTTCTTAAATAATAAAGAATTGTGGCAGAAACTCCTGAAGGTTAATGGTAATTGGAAATACCATGTACATTGCAGCAATGCGTCACAAGAAATAAAATGCAATATCCAATACTTTTTTAACTTTTACTGTATGGAAATGGTTGAAAATTCAGGGGGCAGTGGAACTGCTGTCCTCCAATTTGTTAGGGGAATCATGTTTTTCAAATTGCATATCTATTACATGTGTTTTTTTTTGTTTGTTTTGTTTTTTTTAAGAAAAACAAGACAAGTTCCCAATGTCAGACAAATGTAAGTATCAATGGACGGTTGCAAAAAATTTATTATGGATTTTACTGAATCACAACCATGGGGTTAAATAAGGATTTTCTACTTTCTCTTTCACCTTCTGGGGTGCGTTTCCCGAAAGCATCGATAGCCAACTAACATCACAAGTTCCGTCGTTACTTACATAGTTCAACGATTTGGTGTTTCCCAAAACCATAGTTCAAACGAACATTCGTAAACTGCATCGCAAACTTGTGTGGATGGAACGACAGCTCTCGAGCTGTAGTTAAAAGCATGAAGAGACATCTTGATGCGAATGAGACCATACAACGAGTGAGTGTGAGTCTTTTATGCTGCTGGTGATTGCCAGGGTTGGGCAAAAATACATCAAAATGTGTTTTAAAATAAAATACCAAATACCTTAATTTTAAATGTATCAAAATAAACTACAAAATACAGCAGCCACAACATGTATCAAAATAAGCTACTGTATTTTTGTATTTTGAAAATACTAAAAAAATACTTTTACAAGGGAGCGTGAAATTTCTTTGCAAACCTTCCATCAATTAGTCTATCTGATCGATCCCTTCACCATTACACTGACTCAGTTGATTAAGTAAACAATGTTTGATAGCAACAGCTTTTCTCTGCCCAAGTCAAGCAATAAATCTGACATGCAACCAGTTAAAGGGACAATATGTACAGTAGGATTTTTGGATTAAAATATTTAAAAACCTCTAGAACAATGTAATATATTTTGTTGACTTGTGTACTTACATTATCCTAAATGTTTTCAAGAATGTTTAAATCCAGAGAAATAAGGAAATTTTAACAGGACACAGGCCATGTCCGTGCGTCTCCTATCAATGATATCATACCCTCAATTTCCCCAAAGTTTTATTTAGTAGAAACCACGGGGAAAAAAAAAAAAAAAAGCGAATAAGCGACCTCTAGCGGCCAAAATTTACATATTGTGGCTTTAACAGATCAAATATTCACATATCCCTGTGATCTCCTAGATGATGGATAGTTTTAAAGTAACCAGTTTAATTTAGTTACTTGGTGTTTGGTAATGAAGGGCCTACTTTGCATCAGCAACACTGACTCAATGACAAACAAGTCATTCATAAGAAGACAATTGATGTCGCCTGTATTAATAGCAACTATATTCTAACTAATTAATCATTTGATTGTTAATCATAAATATAGGGGGCTGCTGCTCAGTATAATAGTTTTCAAGAACATGATGGAAATTGGTAAACTATTTAGCCTAAGCTACTAAAACCAACACCTAAACATAACATCTGTTCTGAACTCAAGTCTGGGCAAACTACTGAGTAAGCACCAATCAGAGGCCGCAGTTTTATGATGTCATCATGTAGACTTATTACAAATTATTTTGCAGTATTTTAAAACTACAAAAATACAAAACACAAAAGTATTTTGATACAAAATACAAAGCCATTTTCATCAACCCTATCAAATACAAATTACAAAATACAATTTTGTATTTGAAATGCGTATTTGAAATACATGTATCATAAATACTGCCCATCCCTGGTGATTGCCGTGCTGATGAGGTGCAGGTGTGGGTGATTAGTACTCTGGTGAGGGAGTGCGCTGTGATTGGGTGACGGAGGAGCCTGGCGTGTCTGTGACAGTTTCCTGTAAGAGGATATTTTAAAAATGCGGGTTTAATGTACTTACTGATATTAAAAGATGTGCAGATGAGAACATGAACGCAGCGCGTTTAATTACACATTAAACAATTTATTCCATTTATAAAACCGTTGTGTAGAAAATTCTTAAAATGGCTTGGGCATTTTAAGTGATACTGAAAGTTTTTATTTTGGTCTCATCTGTTTTTCTGCACATATGTGCTTTATTAGTAAACAGACTTTGGTCTCTTTAATATCAGTCTAAGTGCATTAAGCATTTTCTTTACATAAGAGGACATGTAAACATGTAAACGTGTTGTGCTCATATTTTGGGCTCATATGCGTATCTCCACACAGTATGCTTTAATAGATATATACAGAATGTTGTGTTTGTCTTTAAGCCACATGATGCGTTTTTCTTGTTAAGCATTTTAATGTCCCCGTTCAAGTTCTGCAAATTCACAAGCGAGTGAGAGTTAGACTTTTATTTTTAAACCAAACAAAATCAAAACTTTCAAAAACACTTAATGTGTTACGACCCATGGCTCCAAAAAGGCCGCAACATAGGAAGCGACACACTGTCCTCAAATTTAAAGGATTAGTTCACTTTTAAATAAACTTTTCCTGATAATTTACTCACCCCCTTGTCATCCAAGATGTCCATGTCTTTCTTTCTTCAGTCGAAAAGAAATTAATGTTTTTGATGAAAACATTCCAGGATTTTTCTCCTTATAGTGGACTTGAATGGGCACCAAACGATTGAAGGTCAAAATTAGTTTCACTGCAGCTTCAAATTGTTCAACACGATCCCAGATGAGAAATAAGGGTCTTATCTAGTGAAACCATCGCTCATTTTCTGAAAAAATTTGAAAATTATATACATTTTAACCTTAAATGCTCATCTTGAACTAGCTCTCTTCTTCTCCTCTATTTGAATTCCAGCAGTGTAGACACTGATAAGTGTATTACTGCCCTCCACAGGCCAAAGTTTGAACAAATTTTTATATGCAATATGCTAGTTCAATAGTATATAACAATTAGTTCAAACTTTGGCCTGTGGAGGGCAGTAATACACTTATCAGTGTCTACACTGCTGGAATTCAAATAGAAGAGAAGAAGAAGAGAGCTAGTTCAAGATGAACATTTAAGGTTAAAACGTATATAATTTTCAATTTTTTTCAGAAAATGAGCGATGGTTTCACTAGATAAGACCCTTATTTCTCATCTGGGATCGTGTTGAACAATTTGAAGCTGCAGTGAAACTAATTTTGACCTTCAATCGTTTGGTGCCCATTCAAGTCTACTATAAGGAGAAAAATCCTGGAATGTTTTCATCAAAAACTTTAATTTCTTTTCGACTGAAGAAAAAAAGACATGAACATCTTGGATGACATGGGGGTGAGTAAATTATCAGGAAAAGTTTATTTAAAAGTGAACTAATCCTTTAACTCAAGGTTTTTTTAACAAAATACAATGTTAACCAAATGAGTGCAACTGTAATGTCAGTTGAATAATTTATGTAGAGTAAGGTGTAAGCATGACTGTAATGTAGTGTAGCACCAGTGTAAGTGTAACAAAAGTAAAAAATAACAAAGTCAAACTTTGAGGAGCCCCGAAGAATGGTCAAATGGCTCCTTTTAAAGGGTATTCAAATGGGGGAGACACTGGATTGTCACACCCCTCCCCTTAAGACAGGGTTTCTGTCGAGAATCCCTGTAACACAAAAAGAAATCATTAACCCTCAGAGGTTTGAGGATTTTTGGGGCCCTGGAGAAGTTTTGACATGCCCTGACATTTGTGCTTTTTTCAGTTGTTCATAAACATATAAATGACAAAAGTGTCATTACACTGTATTCAGCACAAACTAGGCTACAGCAATATGTGAGGAACATGTATGTACATGTTTGTGTTTTTGAAGGAATAATGTTTATTATCTATTATTCCAGGCTATTATCTATTATTTATTAATCTATTATTCCAGGCTGCGGCAGACGGAGGTGCTGAAGCAGGACTTCAGAAGCAGGACTTCAGAAGCCTGATCGAGACGGTACGAGCCACATCGCCCGCGACGAAGATCATCGTGTCCGGACCGCTTCCGACGTACCGACGAGGACATGAAAGGTTCAGTAGATTATTTGCTTTAAATTAATGGTTGATGTCTTGGTGTAATGAACAGAAGCTGCTCTTTGTAAATAATTGGAATCTTTTCTGGGAGCGTCCTAGGCTCTTCCGTGGTGATGGCCTGCACCCCAGCAGCATCGGAGCTGATCTTCTGTCAGAGAACATCTCCAAGACGCTTCGCACCATATGACTAGTAAGTCAAACCTCAAATCACAGTCTGTGTTCTGCCCACTTCATTGATAGAAATGTGAGTGTAGTACAGTCTATAGAAACTGTGTCTATTCCCCGAATAGTGAGGTTTAACAATAAAAATAAAGGATCTAGAAAAAACCTAATCGTGATCAAACCAGATTTTTGTAAAATTACTGAACAAAAACAATCTCTAAAACTAGGGCTACTAAACATTAGATCGCTGACACCTAAGGCAGTTATCATAAATGAAATTATCACGGATAATAGTCTTGATGTAATTTGCCTTACTGAAACATGGCTTAAAGCAAATGATTATTTTGGTCTTAATGAGTCTTGTCCACCTGGCTACCGTTATAAAAATAAATGCCGCCTGATTGGCCGTGGCGGTGGTGTAGCAACAATCTATAGAGAGATACTTAATGTTACTCAGAGAACAAACTACAGGTTTAATTCATTTGAAATTCTTATGCTAAATGTTACACTCTCAGATATAAGTAAAAAGTCGCTACTATCTCTTGCTTTGGCTACCGTTTATAGACCTCCAGGGCCTTATGCTGATTTCCTAAAAGAGTTTGCAGACTTTCTCTCAGACCTATTGGTCAACGTTGATAAAGCGCTGATTGTTGGAGATTTTAACATTCATGTAGACAATACAAATGATACGTTAGGGGCTGCGTTTACAGATTTACTAAACTCATTTGGGGTCGAACAAAACGTCACTGGACCCACTCACAGTCTTAATCATACTCTAGATTTAATTATATCACATGGAATAAATCCTACTGATATAGAAATTCTACCGCAAAGTGATGACGTCTCTGATCACTACCTTGTAACATGCGTACTGCATACTGATGATATTTGTCAAATTGCGCCACGATATCGACTAGGCAGAACAATTCTCCCGACAACTATAGATAAATTCACAAATAACCTGCCTGATCTGTCTCAGCTGCTCATCGTACCTAAACACACAAATGATCTCGAGAAAATGACTAGCAGCATGTGCACCATTTTCACTAGTACATTAGATACTGTTGCACCGATGAGATTAAAAAAGGTTAGAGAGAAAAATACTGTTCCATGGTACAACAGTATTACTCGCGCTATGAAAAGAGAAACTCGTAATCTAGAACGCAAATGGAGACAAACTCGTTTAGAGGTCTTCAGAATCGCATGGAAAGACAGTTCGTCCCGCTATAGAAAGACTCTAAAAGCAGCCAGGGCCGAGCATCTCCGCAAACTTATAGAGAATAACCAAAACAATCCACGGTTCTTATTTAGTACAGTAGCTAGATTAACAAATAAACAGATATCACCAGAACAAAATGTTTCATTACAGTTTAGTAGTGATGACTTTATGAATTTCTTTAATGAAAAAATCGAAAGTATCAGAAATAAAATTGTAAATGTACAACCTTTGACAGAGTTTTATGATTCAGCCTCAATTATCGCCCCTCAAGAACAGTTGCAGTGCTTTACAACTATAGGACAGGAAGAGCTACATAAACTTATCACTGCGTCTAAACCAACAACATGTTTATTAGATCCAATACCCACTAAACTACTGAAAGAGCTGTTACCTGTAGCAGAAGAACCACTTCTCAATATTATCAACTCGTCTTTATCTCTAGGTCACGTCCCACGACCGTTCAAGCTAGCAGTTATTAAGCCTCTCATTAAGAAACCACAATTAGATCCAAACGTATTAGCAAATTACAGACCGATTTCAAATCTTCCATTTATGTCTAAAATACTAGAAAAAGTGGTGTCGGTCCAATTGTGCTCCTTCTTGCAAAAAAACTCTATCTATGAAAAATTCCAGTCAGGATTCAGATCTCATCATAGCACAGAAACTGCGCTCGTTAAAATTACAAACGACTTGCTTCTAGCTTCTGACCAGGGCTGTGTCTCAATACTAGTGTTACTTGATCTCAGTGCTGCGTTTGACACTATAGATCATATAATACTCTTAGATCGTCTACAATATTACACTGGTATTCAGGGACAGGCATTACGGTGGTTTAAGTCGTACCTATCAGACCGTCACAATTTTGTTTATATAAACGGGGAAAAATCTAAGATCACGATAGTAAACTATGGAGTGCCGCAAGGATCGGTGTTAGGCCCTCTGCTATTTTCAATATACATGCTGCCACTCGGCAATATTATAAGAAAACATGGAATTAGTTTTCACTGCTATGCCGATGATACTCAGTTATATATCTCATCACGACCAGATGAAATCTCTAAATTATCCAAACTGACAGAGTGTGTTAAAGAAGTAAAACATTGGATGACTAGTAATTTTCTTCTATTAAATTCAGATAAGACTGAAGTATTACTTATTGGACCAAAAACCTGTACACAGAATCTCTCAGACTACAATCTGCATTTAGAAGGATGTACTGTTACTCCATCCTCGACAGTTAAAGACCTGGGTGTTATATTAGACAGCAACTTGTCCTTTTAAAATCATATTTCATATGTTACAAAAACAGCCTTCTTCCACCTCAGAAACATTGCTAAAATACGGAATATGTTATCTATTTCTGATGCAGAAAAGTTAGTTCATGCTTTCATGACATCTCGACTAGATTACTGTAATGCATTATTAGCTGGTTGTCCTGCTTCATCAATAAACAAGCTACAATTAGTACAAAATGCAGCTGCTAGAGTTCTTACCAGGTCAAGAAAATATGATCATATAACACCAATTTTATCATCTCTACACTGGTTACCTATTAAGTTCCGTATCGATTATAAAGTATTGCTAATGACCTATAAGGCTCTAAATGGTTTAGCTCCTGTGTACTTAACCGATCTTCTATCGCCCTACAATCCTTCACGCTCTCTAAGGTCACAAAACTCTGGACTTCTGGTTGTACCTAGGATAGCTAAGTCCACTAAAGGAGGGAGAGCGTTTTCACATTTGGCTCCTAAACTCTGGAATAGCCTTCCTGATAATGTTAGGAGCTCAGACTCGTTCACCCAGTTTAAATCTAGATTAAAGACGCATCTCTTTAGCCAAGCATTCACATAATGCATCTCATAACAGATCAACTGCACATGACTATCTTTGCTTAAAGTTATGAACAGCAGCTACGCTAATTATTCTCCTTTTGCTTTTCTGTTTTGCCTCGGGACACCCGCCCTGAGGTGACTAGAGAGGACTTCATCTTCAGTTTGGATCCAGCCTCTTAAGAAGACCTCAGATGACCATCACCTGTGAAGAGTCGGCGCCAGCTCCTGCGAGGACTTCAGAAGACGCAATCATCTGGATCAACATTCACATTGCACAATCTCTATATCCTAATTTATTGTTAATGTAATTCATTTTCCAGGAGCTCTTTGCTTCTACCTTCAGTTAAACTGCTAACAGTGATTGTAATTAATTACCTAAAGTATATTATTTGATAACTACATTCTTTAAATTGTAATGTTGACATCCATTTTCTGTAAAGCTGCTTTGAAATGATATGTATCGTGAAAAGCGCTATACAAATAAATTTGAATTGAATTGAATTGAATTGAATGTTTATGCGTGGTTATTGAAAAAATAAAAAACTTAAGTCACTGAAATAAAGCCAAAAAAATATATATTAAATCTGTGTTCACAAGACTTCTGGGTATTGGAGGTTGTAGACTAGAGTTTTTGCTTCAGAATGAAGTAAAAATTATAATGCCTACTCATTCATTTATAACAATATATTGATTTAGTTTTTGTAAGACACTTTTTGTCAAGAAACACAGTATGCGTGGAGGCGTGAATCATCATGAATAATGGGTCATTTACATCTGAGAAGCCAAAAGAATCGCATAATGACCTGTAATGACTTGCATATTAATGAGCTCTTTCAGACTGGTAGGCTGTGAAAAAACCCTCTGTGATCATGCTAACAGGATTAATGTCCACTCTTGACAAAAAAACAAAAACATGATTTTTGTGATCTCATGCACGCATGTATTATCGCACATGATGTGAAGAAAATTTTGTATAGCCCTATGTTAAATTACAGTACCAGTCAAAAGATTGGACGCATTACTAATGTTTTTAAAAGAAGTCTCAAGTCTCTAACCAAATAATGGTTTTCTATTTTAATATACTTTACAGTATAATGTATTTCTGTGATTCAAAGCGTCTTCACAAACTACAGTTCACAAACTACACATCATTAAAAAGATCTAAGACTCAAGCTTCACATTTTGACTCTTAAATCTTATATTGACTGTAATATGCTTAAAAGCATGCACATTTGGAAATATTGATGGATTCTCATATGTTTACATCAATTTTCTACACAGAGGAGTAATATTTATTCTATATTTATTGTTATCACTGTGAGCTCTGGATAGCCTACTGTGTTTTCAATTCATACTTGCAGCCGGAGGGCGCTCTGCCCCTTTTGTCCACAAATGCCTCAGTAAAAGAAGCATGTGACAATCAAGGAACTAACAGAGGCCAGAGATCGCTATTCAAAACACTTTTGAAGACAATAAATACACGATTGAAACGATGTATGCATGTATTGACTGAATTTGTGTCTGAATAGCGCTTGCTCCGTGGGCTCTGTCATATGGGCCCGAAAACAGTATTTGTGGGGAAAAGCAGGGTTGAGGCTGCAGCCAGTATGGCTATTGCCACTTTTAATAAAAGTGCCTCTGCCATGCTGGCTGTCATGGATAAGTTGTGGCTTCAGTGTACAGTTATCACTGTAAATACATGCAGTTACACTGACATGGTTAGACTTTCAAAAGCAAACATTTTTCAGTCCACCCGTGTGAAACACAGGCGCCAAAGCATAAGCACAGCCAAAAAGGTGAAAAGACACCGACAGGAGATTGAATAGATACATATGGTGCAGGCATGGACATTTAGGCTGTAAACAGACAGGGAGCTGTTTATTAGATTCATTTAGTTATAGATGGACATACAACAAACAGACACAGTTTTTATGACTGTTGTTATGTGTGTTTGTTAAGGTAGTTCTCTTCAGCTTAAAGGTGCCGTAGAATGTGTTTTCAAAAGATGTAACATAAGTCTAAGGTGTCCCTTGAATGTGTCTGTGAAGTTTCAGCTCAAAATACCCCATAGATTTTTTTTTTATTCATTTTTTTAACTGCCTATTTTGGGGCATCATTAAATATGCGCCAATCCAGGCTGCGGCCCCTTTAAATTCTCATGGCCCCTGCCCCCCTGGCTCTTGACTATAATACAGTGCATAAACAAAGTTTACACAGCTAATATAACCCTCAAAATGGATCTTTACAAAGTGTTCGTCATGCAGCATATCTAGTCGCGTAAGTACAGTATTTATTTAGATGTTTACATTTGATTCTGAATGAGTTTGATTGTGCTCTGTGGCTAAAGCTAACATTACACACTGTTGGAGAGATTTATAAAGAATGAAGTTGTGTTTATGAATTATACAGACTGCAAGTGTTTAAAAATAGCGACGACTCTCTCGTCTCCGTGAATACAGTAATAAATGATGGTAACTTTAACCACATTTAACAGTACATTAGCAACATGCTAACGAAACATTTAGAAAGACAATTTACAAATATCACTAAAAATATCATGGATCATGTCAGTCATTATTGCTCCATCTGCCATTTTTCGCTATTGTCCTTGCTTGCTTACCTAGTCTTCTGATTCAGCTGTGCACAGATCCAGGCGTTAATACTGGCTTGTGTAATGCCTTGAACATGGGCTGGCATATGCAAATATTGGGGGAGTACATATTAATGATCCCGACTGTTGAGGGATTTGTTGATATATCATTCCTATCCTGAGTTAGAGGTCCTTTTACTCAAAAAACATGGCGAAAATAGATTTTTTAAGGCTATTGTCAGTATTCTCTAATTTACTAAAAACACAAAATAACATATCCAGAATCCCCTCTGTAAAAGCCCTTTCATCTAATATGTCAACAAATAGAACCAAGAATTTTAAACCTGGACCTTTCCAATTTCCAGATTTTGTTTTTGGAAATGTATGCAAATGAGTGTATATTTAAGTATATAAGGCCTCATTTGCATATTAAAACATACATTTACACAAAACTTGTGATACATTTTTTTCTTATGTTTATGCCAGTAATAAACTGGAGAAGTTTCACAGTGATATCTTCTAATTAAAAAAAAATCCTATTCACCTGCAGTGTCTCACCTTAATTGTACATTCAATTACTTCCTTTAATTTAGTTAGAAAGTGTGATTCTTTTGTCTTTAAGTGCTGCTTGAATTTCAGTGAAGTCTCTGGATGCTTTCACAGGTAAAACCGACATGATTTGACATCTTACTAGTTTTAAAAAATTTAAAGTTAGAAAGATAATCTCTATTAA
Organism: Megalobrama amblycephala; assembly: GCF_018812025.1. Classification (NCBI taxonomy): domain Eukaryota; kingdom Metazoa; phylum Chordata; class Actinopteri; order Cypriniformes; family Xenocyprididae; genus Megalobrama; species Megalobrama amblycephala. The sequence goes on from NC_063044.1 coordinate 20,828,439, forward strand.
AGACAACCAACCTCAACAACATCTTTTACATAGACTGATGTGTGATATTCTCATAGATATTGTGTTTGTGACAGACCAATGGTCTCACTGGTTAACCTGCAGCCCTTTAGCCCTTTAGCACCATCTCTGCTATCTATTCGAGGAGAACAAAAATAAAATATGACACTTTATTGGTGTAAATCAATCAGACCACATCATTCTACCACTCTTTTTTTTCAAGAAATAATAAACAATATATTTTTAACTACAGATATAGAATTTATTATAGTCGTAGAGTGCATACAAACACTCCACAGTTGTTTGCATCACTGGGTCTGAAACCACTGTGGTGGATAAGAGAGAGTCCAATCCAGCAAGTGTCCATCCATGTGCCGCTGAAGGCATGACTGAAAGAGGAAAAAGACACAGACAAACATGTGGACAAGACCATAATTAGACACTGCTGATCTGAATGTAATAAAGTGAACTGCAGTAGACTCATAGTTTATATTGAAAGATAATTAGGATTAACCAGCCTTAATATTAATGTGAAATATACTGTATGCAACAGTCATGTATGTGTAACAGGTATACAAAGTATACTACTAAATATTGTTATAATTTACACAAAATTGTTCTTTTATACGTTTTTGTGATACCTGATCTAGGGGTGCGCTTCTCCTTTAAGTGATGCGAGGTCACAGTATGACCTAATTTCCTGTCCTGTCTCCTCCTCTTCCCTTTTGAACTGTGATTCAATGGAAGAGGTAGGTTTCTTTTGTCATCCAGTTAATTTTATTTAATCCTTATGTTAATTATATCTTTTATATCTGTATTTCCACCCAAACTTATGTGTAAAGTACTATTTTATTTATCCTTGGGATTATTTTCGTCATTTTACATTCTTTAAGGAATATTTCTGTCTTTTATGTGAAACAAGCACATGGTAATGGAGACGCACCATATTTGTTTTATAGAGTGTTATAAGGGCCACTCAATCTGAGGCTGCTTATTTGTCTCTATTGATACAGGTATGTTTTTCTGTATTATTTTCCTTATGTTCATGTTTTCTTCCTCCCTTTTGAACTGTGATTCAATGGAAGAGAGTGTTATAAGGGCCACTCAATCTGAGGCTGCTTATTTGTCTCTATTGATACAGAGAGAGTAAAAAGATCCAGTGAATCGACTGCCTGCTGTCCCGTGTCTGTTTCTGCATTCAACACAACGTAACACAACGCAGACCAAGTTTTAATACCCGGTGTCACTGGCCGCACATCACGCTGGGCATAAGCGAGCCGCACGGGTTACATATGACTGATAGATACATGGTTACTTCACAGTAGACACAAATATTTTTGGCTGAATGGTCAGTGTGTTTCATAAAGTATCATACATTTAACATAACATTTCCAAATTACTTTGTGATATATCTATGTTAAGACCAATGGAATCAAACTCCTGATCTCATGACTTTGACCACAAGATACAAATATATTTTTTTACATTTAACAATCCATAAAACACACACACACACACACACACACACACACACACACA